>NW_027186304.1:16781196-16824427 GCF_028583685.1 Petaurus breviceps papuanus
ACACACACACACACACACACACACACACACACACACACACACACACACAAACACATTACTATAAGAGACCCTACTAGGCTTCTGTCAAATGAAGTAAAATGTGTCTCATAACTTAGCCAAAGAATCTGTTTTTAGATTTTGGATCAATTTTATCAACAGAATGAATGTATTTATTTTCCTTTGATCTGCTTTGCATATAATTTCTTCACAGGAGGGGCTGCAAGAGGAACTGTGATGAGGAAGTTGTTATCTCTAATGGCTCTGAAAGTTGTTAACTCTAATGGATTAGAACTAGAGTTGTGTGAAGCTCAGTGATTCCAGGTAACAGGAGATTAGAAGAAAGGATTTTTTTTTACCCGGATTTGAATTTCAGAGTTCAAACTGCATTGATTCGATTCAATAAAAATGATTGCAGGGATAATTCCCAAAACCAGACAATAGCCAAATTCACCACAAGATACATAGAAACCTGAAGCTAATATACATGCACAATGCACACTGCACACATACATTCATATCTATATCTATATATATTCACACATATCTAACCATGTGTAAATGTATCTGTACAATTTGTATGTGTACCTACCTATGTGTGTATGTGTATACCCATATATGTATATAATGTATGTATGTGTTTTATGTTTGTATATTCAAATACTCATAGATATGGCATAGAATTAATTTGAAATCCTAAACATTAAGTCTAACCTTTATTTTTTCTCTTGCTACTTTTATTTTTCCACAAAAATGTGGCTTTGTGGGGGCAGCTAGGTGGTACAGTGAGTAAAGTGCCGGCCCCAGAATCAAGAGGACCCAAATTTGGTTCCAGCCTCAGAAACTTAACAAACACACACACACACACACACACACACACACACACACACAAAACTATCCATGTAACCTTGGGCAAATTACTTAACCCCAATCGCCCTCCAAAAGGAAAAAAAATCTGGCTTTGTTTCCTCATTAATTCAAGGAGATAATGCTAGAAGCTTGGAAACTCTGCTTTGTGAGTCCTAACTTAGGTAGATCATATTATCATCCTGAATACTTAAGTGATTAATAAATATTCATTGATCAACTGATTGAAAAATCATTGTTTAGTGAACCAGTAGCAAATGGTGTTGGTTTACTGATGACCAGGAAAGCAAATGCATAATGAAGTTGCAACTATATGAAGCTTGACTTACAGTTCACCCTTGAAAATCACGAAAATGTTTAGCTAGCTTTACATGATCATTTTGCTTTGAATATTCAAGATGAATACAGAAAACAGAGCACCAGAAAGATGCCCATGATTTTTTTTTTTTAACCAATAGGGGTTAAGTAACTTGCTCAAGGTTACACGGCCAGTTGTTTCTGGGTGTGGTGCTGAGTATCTGAGCCTGGGATTTGATCTCCAGGTCATCCCAACACTGGAGCCGATGCTCTTACTCACTGAGCCACCTCACCGCCCCCATGATTTTTTTTTTAATGATACTTGTTCCAGAAGAAGAAATTTAGAAATTCTATAAAGAACTTATTAATTTGGAGAGGTAGAGATAGTATGGAGTAATGGAGGCAGCAACCTAGCCAAACTCTTACAGCATTCTCCAAATAACTTTGAAATAATGCATCAAATCAAATTATAGAGAGGCAGAACCAATAAAAAGTTAGAGAGTGGCATTTTTTCTGACTAAGAAACTTAGGAAGTCAGCAGGCAAGGTCTATGACATGAGATTGGGGGCCAGTCGATAGCACCTTCAGTTGCAACATAAGTGGCTGTCCTTAGAGGTGGCAGTAGCAGCTTCAGGAGCTCTCAGTCCAGAGATGAGAATGAATTCAGACAACTAGTTGTAAAGAGATTATGAGGGAACCTCTGCTGACAAAGGGGGCAAGACTGGGTCCTATTTGGCAGCCGTATTGTTCTGGGCTGCAGTTCCAGGGAGGATGGAAACTCTGCTGCTTCCTGATTCAGGGGAATAGGGGACCTAGTCATGATTCTAGGACTAAGATGAGGACTGGTGCTTGTGGCTCCCAAGATCGGGGGCCCTTCCTGGGTAAAGACCAGAGCACGAACCAGGAGAGCAGTGGCCATAACTTTCCCTAGGTCACACCAACTTGAAAGAATGTAAAACTTGTAGACTCCATGAGTTTGCTCTGAAAACAGTAGCGTGCATGTGCGCGCGCACACACACACACACACACACACACACACACATACACACACACACACCCCTAACATCCCTGAAGCATGGGACAATGCCTTCTAATATCTAGGTGAGTAGAGCACAACATAACATAAAGCTCAAAGTCGAGAAATAGGCTGGGAAAATGAGTGAGCAACAAGTGCAACAATAACAAAAAAGAACCAGATAATTAAAAGAATACTGTGGTGGTAGGGAAGACCAGGACAAACTCTGAAGAAGATGACATCAGAAAATATAGCTGCAAGCAAAACCTCAAAGAAAAAAAATGCAAGTTGGACACAAACACAACAAGAATTCTCAAGAGGTTAAATTAGGAAAGAAATGAAAGTAATGTGAGAAAAATGTGATAAAGATAACAAAAGGCATGGTAAAAGAGGAACAAAAATACTGAAGAAAAAAAAAACACCTTAAAAATAGAACTGGCATTAATGGTAAAGGAGGCACAAAAATTCACTAAAGAAAAAACTACTTAAAAAGTAGAATTGGCTAAATGGAAATAAGACATATAAAAATTCACTGAAGAAAGTGATTTTCTAAACATTAGAATTGGTCAAATGGAAGCTAATGATTCCATAAGATACCAAGAAACAATGAAAAAGTCAAAAGAATGAAAAATAGAAGAATATATGGACTTTATCATTTGAAAAAACAACTGACCTTGAAAATAGATTGAGGAGAAATAATTAAAGAAATACTAGACTACCTGAAGACAATGTTTTGTTTTTTAAAAGCCTAGATATGGGGTGGCTAGGTGGTGCAGTGAATACAGCACTAGCCCAGGAGTCAGGAGTACCTGAGTTCAAATCTGACCTGAGACCCTTGACACACTTAGTAGCCAGGTGACTTTGGGAAGCCTCTTAACCCCAACTGCCCTCCAAAAAGCAAAAAGCAAAAATAAAAAAGCCTAGATAGTATATTTTTTTAAAAATTAGACAAGGATGGGGGGAGCCAAGATGGTGGAGAAAAAGCAGGGACTTGCTTGACTTTGCCCACAAACCCCACCGAATATCTGTGAAAATTACTCTACACAAATTCTATAGCTGCAGAACACACAAATAACAAAGTGAAACACATCTACCATCCAAGACAGCCTGGAAGGCAAAAAGGAAGGGCATATCACACTGGGGTGGGAGTGGTGTGCCAGTCTGCCAAGGGCTGCAGCAGGTGCAGACAAGGCTGGAGTAGGCAGGCCTCAGTGAACTCAATCACTGGCAGTTGTAGAGATTTCTAGACTTCTCAACCCACAAATGCTGAGAACAGTGTGGAAGGGCAGAGGGGGATCTCTGTGAGAGCTGGGTGCAAGACTAGTGTACAATCTTGCCCCAGAAACAGGGCAGCGGAGGTGGTGGCAGTGGCAACAGCAGCAGCAGTTGCTTCCAGAGCTCTAGACCCACACACAGTGGGGGATGCAGCAGGGTGATACCAAACCCCTGAAGCCTAGGGCAGTACTATCCTAACACCCACAGGATGCATAGTCCTGCCTTGACCGGGAATTAGAAAGTCAAGTGTTTGACTGGGAAGATGAGTATAAAATAAGTCAGATTATAGAATCTTACTTTGGTGACAAAGGAGATTAAAGCATACAACCAGAAGAAAGCAAATTAAAAACTTCTAAATCAAAAGCTTCCAAGGAAAATATGAATTGATCAAGAGAAAGATTTTAAAATGGAGGGGAAGAGAGGGGAAGAGGGGAATGAGTGAACCTTACTCTCAACAGATTTGGCTTAAGGAGGGAATAACATACTGAGACTTAGATATCTTACCCACTAGGAAAGTAAGGAGGGAAGGACATAAGTGAGGGAGGGTGACAGAAAGGAGGGCGGATTGGGGGAGGGCGTAGTCAGAAGCAAACACTTTTGAAAAGGGGTAGAGCCAAAGGAGAAAATAGAATAAGTGGAAGAGGGAAGGGGCAGGATAGGATGGAGAGAAATAGAGTCAGTCTTTCACAACATGACTATTATGGAAACGTTTTGCATATCTGAACACCTATAACCTATATTCTCAATGAGGGTGGATCGGGAGGGAAGAAGGGAGAGAATTTGTAACAATGTTTTAAAACAAATGTTAAAAATTGCTTTTACATGCAACTGGGAATTAAGATATACAGGCAATGGGGTAGAGAAATCTATCTTGCCTTATAAGAAAACAAGCGGGAAATGACAAGGAGGGGGATGTGGTAGAAGGGAGATCAGACTGGGGAAAGAAGTAATCAGAATGCAAGCCATCTTGGGGTGAGAGGGGGAGGAGAGACATGGCAAGAACATTTGGAACATGAAATTTTGTGGAAATGAATGTTGAAAATGTAAAATATGTTAATTAATTTAATGTTTTTTTTTTAAGTAAAGAAGGAAACTTCTTTGTCAGTCTAGTTGTAAACTGGTCCAAACATTGTAGAATAAATTTGGAACTATGCCCAAAAGGGTATAAAAATGTGTTTACTCTTTTACCCAGTAATACCTCTACTAGGTCTGTATCCTGGAGTGATTAAAGGAAAGGGGAAAGGACCTATTTGTACAGAAATATTTATAGGAACACTTTTTGTGGTGGCAATGAGTTATCAATTGGAGAATGGCTGAACAAGTTGTGGTATATGAATGTGATGGAATAGTAATTGTACTGTAAGAAATGACAAGCAGAATGGTTTCAGAAAAACATACAAAGATTTATATGGCCTTATGTAGAATAAAGTGAGCAGAACCAGGAGATACACAGTAGCAGCACTATTTTAATGATGATCAACTGTGAAAGACTTAGTTACTCTGATTAATAAATTAACACAAGACAATTCTATGGGAATCACTATGGAAAATGTCTACCTCCAGAAAGAGAACAGATGAGCTGTACAGATAGATAGATAGATAGATAGATAGATAGATAGATAGATAGATAGATAGATAGATAGATAGATGATAGATAGAGAGAGAGATAGAGAGATAGATAGAGAGATAGAGAGAGAGACAGATAGATAGATAGATAGAGAGATAGATAGATAGATAGATAGATAGATAGATAGATGATAGATGTATATATGTATGTATGTATGTGTATGTTACACTCCTTACTTTTCTTGCTTTTGTTTTGCAACATGACCAATATGGAAATATTGTACATGATTTCATATGTATGACTGATATCATATTACTTTCCTTCTCAATGGGTAAGGATATCACTTGGAGGAGAAAAAGAATACAGAATTCAAACTATTAAATGAATTTTTAAAATAAATTTAAAAAATGAATAGCAAAATATCACAGAAAACTTCAACCAATATATCAAAACCTTACCATAATCACAAACCATTGTCAAAAATTGTCCAGCCAAAAAAAATATTTTGAAAGACATAAGTACAACTTTTTGATTTATATTGACTTTCTGAATATTTATAAGCATAAAACTGCATGGACAGAAAAGCTCTCACAATATAGAGAAGTAGTAGTATAAATCAAAACCATAGAGAAGCTGTACGAAATATATGTATATTGGCACTGAAAATTTATCAGTTCTCCAGAGCTGGTCCAATCTGACTCCAGGACATGCCTATAAAGTTTTAGGTCACTTACAAAAGCTATGTGAGATAATGCAACTAGTATTGTCATCCTTATTTTATAGTTTCAAATATTGAATATCAAACATTCAAATATTACCCAGTAATACCTCTACTAGGTCTGTATCCTGAAGTGATTAAAGGAAAGGGGAAAGGACCTATTTGTATAAAAATATTTATAGGAGCACTTTCTGTGATGGCAATGAATTAGAAATTTGAGGGATGCTCATTAATTGGAGAATGGCTGAGCAAGTTGTGGTATATGAATGTGATGGAATAGTAATTGTACTGTAAGAATAATATTGAATATTATTGAAATGAATAGTGAAATGTGTGCAAATATATATGTATTTATACCCATGTGTGTGCATACACACATATTATGTATGCATGTGTACACATTAGTGGAAGGGATTTTTAAAAATTTATATTTGGGACTAGATGGCTTCTGATTTTCCTTCCAAAAAGTTTGTCTGATGTTCTAAAAGCACACACACACACACACACACACACACACATACACACCACCTTCTCCTTTCACTCTTTCTCTACAATATGTAGGTATTAGTGATTCAGGATATTTCCCCTTGTACTCTAAGAAATAGGTAGTTCATAGAAATTTCAGGAGATAATTTGATAGAAGAGTAGATTGTTTTTAAACTGTTTTCTTTCATTTTTTTTCCATCTAACAAACTATGTGATGTTATATTATTTTTAACACAAAGTCATATAATTTACTAATATCCAGTCAATGAAGGGAGAGACAAATTGAAAAAAGGAGGAAACTCCAGGTAGCAGACAAGGGAAGAGTTAAAGAATACCATTTTTTTGCTTTTTAGAGGGGGAAGGCAGGGCAATTAGGATTAAGTGACTTGCCCAAGGTCACATGGCTAGTAAATTTTAAGTGTCTGAGGCCAGTTTTGATCTGAGGTCCTCCTGACTGCAAGGCCAGTAGGATTTTTTTGCTGGGCCACCTAGTTGCCCCAAGAATACCAATTTTAAAGGACATTTCCAATGATTATATTATCTCCTAGTCTAAATTCATGAGGAAAAATGTGAATGGTACATTTTAATTTGTTCATTGACTTGCAGCTATGTGGTTTTACACTATGGAAGCTTATAATTAATAAATTTCAGAAATATTTAATGAAACCACTTGGATGGTGCCTTTATTTTGTGCCAAAATCTGTTCCACTTACTGTAGAGTAGCATATAACGAAATGGTTATTTTCTAAAATCAGCATGCATGGCAAAAAATTATGTACTGTCCAGTCACAATTAACTTTTTTTTCTTTAATCATTTAAATAGGCCACAAGCCACAGTGTGCATGGTTTTGTTTCAATTAACAAAAATGATGTAAGGTTCAGAGCTATCTGAAATAAAAAAAAAAAGATGAGTTTATTTTCTTATACAGCAATGCAATTGATTTTGCAGAAACTGATAAGCACCCTGGAGATATCTCTCTTTTCCTTTGAAAAGGGCAGGGCCACCCTAGAACAGTTTTGCCCAAGGTCCCTACTAACAAGCATAACAAAATATTTAAGGCAAAAAGCCTGTTGTATGTTGAAAAAATGTAGGTAAGGTATAGAGGCAATCTCAACCATAACTTTGGGATGAAGACTTTGGGATTGATACCATGGGCAGAGTCAATAAAGCTGGAATAGAAAGCCCAACTGATTGTTATAGTATGAGATCCCATCAGCAAGAACTCTTCCCAACACTTTTCCCTACCATTTGCTTCTCTCCTTCCTCTTTAGTCTACCTATATACATCTCTACTTGTTTTATTTTCCCACTTGGATAATCCACAAGAGTTTCTAAGGAAGGAGAGAATGTGGTGACAGTGACTTTGAACATGAACAAGGCCATTCCCCTGGATTATAGCAACAGTTTAATACTTATGATAGATTACAGAAAATGACACATAAGGAATGCCCTCTCCTTAGTGTTGTGTATATACATATCTCCAAGGTCATGCCCAGTGTAGTGTATTTATCCATTGAGCAAATAGTGGGAAAAGTGTGTTTAACTTGATTTAAATCCTAACAATTTATATCTTAAGAAAATGTATCCACTAAATTACACTCTCTCTCTAGATAATTAATGTAGTTATTCACTGCCATTCAGTATGCTTACTCAAAGTAAAACACCAAGAAAGGAATTTATGACCAAATAAGAGATACATTATGAAATGCAAAATGGATAATTTTGATTACATTAAATTAAAAGGCTTTTGCACAAAGCCAATACAAATAAGATTAGAAGGAAAGTAGAAAGCTGGGAAACATTGTTTTTACAACCAGTGTCTCTGATAATGGCCCCATTTGTAAATATATATAGAGGACTGAATCAAATTTCTAAGAATGGAAGTCATTCCCCAACTGATAAATGGTCAAAGGATATGAACAAGCAGTTTTTGGAGGAAGAAATTAAAGCTATCTATGGTCGTGTGAACAAAATGTTCTAAATAACTATTGTTTAGATAAATGCAAATTAGAATAACTCTGAGGTTCCACCTCACACGTATCAGATTGACTAACATGACAAAACAAGAAAATAATAAATGTTGGAGAAGATGTGGGAAAATTGGAGCACTAATGCATTGTTGGTATAGTTGTGAACTGACCCAAACATTCTGGAGAGCGATTTGCAACTATGCCAAAAGGACTATAAAACTGTGCACACCCTTTGACCCAACAATAGCATTTCTTGTTTTGTATCCCAAAGAGATCATAAAAATGGGGAAAAGGACCCACATGTATAGGCATATTTAAAGCAGTTCTTTCTGTGGTAGCAAGGAATTGGAAATTGAGGTGATGCCCATCAATTGAGGAATGGCTGAACGATTTGTGGCATAAGAATATAATGCAATACTCTTGTTCCATTAGAAATGATGAGCAGGCAGACTTCGGAAAAACCTCGAAAGACTTCCATGAACTGATGCTTAGTGAAGTGAGTAGAACAAGAAGAACATTGTAGATTGTAATAGCAACATTGTGCAAAGACCAACTTTGACAGACTCAGTTCTTCTCAGCAATGCAATGATTTAAAACAATTACAAAACGCTCATAATAGAAAATGCTCTCCACCTCCAGAGAAAGAACTATGGAGTTTGAATGCAAATTGAAGCATACTATTTTCTCTTTTTTTTTCCTTTTTTCTTTATCATAGTTTTTCTCTTATGTTCTGATTCTTTAAAACATGACTAAGGTGGAAATATGTTTAATAAGACTGTACATAGGTAGTCAATATCATATTGAATGCCATCTTGGGGAAGGGTGAGGCAGGTAAGAGGAAAAAATTAGAGCTCAAAATTTTATAAAAGTGAATGTTGAAAACTTTATAAAAATAATTAAGTAAAAAATCAAAACAACAAAGTAATTCCCCAAGTAGCACATGGGATATGCATATATGCCTTCATGGAATTGATGTACAATTGATGTACAATGATGATTAACTTCTCTGGGAAATTAAATTTTGACAGAATTTTCCATAAGCCCTCATTGACAGTATCAAATGTGTTGGTCAGATCTACAAACATTGTATATAGACTTCTGCTCTGCTCCTAGCATTTCTCCTGGAGTTTTCAGGCAGAAAACACCATATCAATGGTTCCTCAGCCTTTTCTGAAGACACAATGGTTCTCAGGAAGATGATCATCTTCCAGGTGAAAAATAAGCCTACTAAGGAGAACTCTTGGCAAGAATCTTGCCAGAGATGACTAAGAGAGAGAGTGCCCTGTGATTGTCATACTTAGTTTAGTCTATGTTCAGTCCATCACTCTGCACAACACATTGCCTTCATTACTCTCATATCCTCTCTGTGTCTTCTCCTTACAATCACATAGTCTTTTAAAAGTGAATGTTTGTTGCAAGGTTGCATCCATAAAGTTTTATTGTGTTTAGGTAAAGGAAAGACAGTATTGGTGATGAGATGATGAGATGCACAAGTCTTCAGTAGTAAGTGACCATTGCTGTTGCCATTTCCAATTCCATTCCTCCCCCCGCCCCCCCAGGCTCCCTGAGTTCATTCAAACATGAAAGTCAACCAGAATTATTAGCTTATCTTCTTGGCACATTGATTATAAGGGCCTCCAGGCCTTCATACATTTTTTTCTTTGTCCTCATTGGGTTTGTCATGGTGGGAGTAGAGGTACTGATGATGGTGGCAATCACATTGTCATGAGCCTGTTTTCTACTCCTTTTGGTAGCTATACAAGCTTAGTCACTCGATTAGTTTGGATTGCAAAATCTACACCAACTTCACCACTCCCCTTCACTGCAGCCATTCCAAAAGAATTGTATCTAGTTTTGACTTCAGTAAGTTGGTCTTCATTTACCGGCCTTGTTTCAATCAGGGCTGCTATTTGGATGAGATACCTACTGAGTTCTCTTGCAAAAAGAACTGTTCGTCTTTCAATACTTCTGGACTTTGTGTTGCTTATAAGTGTGTGCACATTCCATGCTGATGGTGAGTGGAATCACCTTTGCAGAAGGTTTTGTTCATTTTTTGTGTGTTTCAAACACAGGGTGGGATCCCCACCTGCCATGGTAATCAGGCCAGGGTTGTTTAAGCAGACAATTTTTAGAGCACTTTTTCTAATCCCTTCCTCACACCAAGAGGTGAGTAGTGCAGTCCTTAAAAGGCTGCTCAGATACCCAGGGTGCTATGGAATCCCACTGCGGCTTCCATTGAGAAGATGACCTTATGGCCTAGGCCACTTGTAGGCAAAGTTGTGACTAAAGCTTCCATTGTATCTGTACTTGCAGTTATATCACTTACCTGTCACCACAGGACTTTGAGATACATAAAAACGGTATGGGTGATGTTATTTGATTCATGCATAAATTGGATTTAAGTGAAGCAGAGATGCATGATGTTGGCCTCACTCTCTTCTCCATAGTCATCACAGTCTAGTGGCAGGACAGAGTCAAGATGACTGATGATGGCTCAAAATGTAGTGGATGACCTTGGCGTCTTCAATGTCTAACCAAACTCTAAGCACTCACAGCACCTGTTCCAGCTACCTTCATGACCATTGGAACAAATTGTTCTCATCCACCCATTCCAACAGAAGAAGACTTCACATGCCTGGGGTAGATACTCCCATAATTCACCGATGGGTTGGAGATCCCTTGGTTACCCTCAACCTGGTTTAGTCTGTCTGCTAAAGCAGCTACCAGGGTGTGGTGCTGTACATGGTACAGCTTTTTGGAGCCTTAGGTGAGATTTAGGTGGAAAAGGTAGACACCAAAGGTGGAAATCCGTCGTGAAAATGACTCAGCAGCCCTCACACCAAAGTTTCTAGTGTTCCCTGAAAATATCCTATACTATTTATCTCTCTATCCACATACATATATACATCTAGAGAGAGTTGGATGGATGGATATATTTATGTGTATGTGTATGTGTATAATATATGTCTATCTCTATGCATAGGTATGTATGTATATATATGGATATATATGTGTGTGTATGTATATGCCTATATGTGCATATATTCTCATATATGTGAATTAGTATATGTGTATTCATACGTATATATGGGTATGTAGGTAGGTATGTATATGTCTGTGTGTATCATATATATCAAAAATACTTTATGAAGTTAAACTGAATTGTCTTCTATTTTGCTCCTAATTTTTATTGCCTCTTCTTTCTACCTAGGTGTCTTCCAAAACCCAATCTATAAACATAGATTTACAGAATCACAGAATTTGAAAGTTGGATGATCCCTCAATGACCAGTTAGTCCAACTGATATACAATTTCTCCACTTTTATATACCTGAAAGGGGATCATCAAACCTTTGTTAAAGTCTTTTAGGAAAGGTAAGCACATGAACACTTGAAGCATTTGTTTTGGACAATTCTAAATGTTAGAAAGGTTTACTTTATCCAGATGTCAAGCCGAAATTTGCCTTTTTACAGCTTCTACACTTTGTTCCTGGTTTGGCACTTTAAAGCAAAACAGAACAGGTTTAATCTTTCTTCACACGAAATCCATTTAAAAACCATAATCCCATTCCCCCTGCTCCTCCACCTTGCCCAAGACTTCTGTTTTCCAAGCTAAATATATACAGCTCTTTTAACCAACAGATCCTTTCACCATCCTGGTTTCCCTCCTCTGGATATTCTTCAGTTTTATCAATGTCCTAAATGTGTAGTACCCCAAACTGAACATGATATTCCAGATGAGAGCATAATGCGGTGGGTCTGTTATCTCCCTATGTCTCCTCTTAATGCAGCCGTAGAACACATTAGCTATTTTGGTTGACACATAACAGTACTGTCTCATACTGAGCTTGCAGTTCACAAAAACCACCAGATTTGTTTGTTTGGTTTTTTTTAGAACTACTGAACTACTGTTTATGTATGCATTCTTCATCTATGTAAAGCACTTTGTAAACTTTGAAGCAAAATAAGGTTCTAGCTACTATTATTATGTTAGGTATATAAGTTTAATAATTCCATGAAGGAAGAAAAATTTTAAGAAATTATCCATCAATTTTTTTTCCATCAAAATGATACATGTTTAGAGATCATCAGCCTACTGATCATCAGAAGTGAGATTTGTTTTCATTTATTCCCACCTGAATAATTAGCATTTAACCTAAAACTGTGGATCTGGTCTTAGCTTTCTTGGTAATTAAATATTGCAGCAGATTAGTGTACTTATAGTAAAACTTCAACTATATAGAACTATCTATGAGTGAATAATTCTAGATAGTTCAAATATAACTTTTAAAATAACACTATTGTTTTAAATATTTTGGTGGAAATATTACTAAAATGTATTAGGCTAACATTTCTCCAACTAATTTGTGCAAATAGCAATTATTCCTTTGAAATATATCAACAGAGATTATAAATATTAGTTCAAGCCTCAAAGTGAGGTAGGTACAGCTGTGGTTGTGGAGCTATCATTAAGACAAAGGAAAAGAATTTGAGTAGGATTGGCAGTAATAATAATAATAATAATAATAATCACATGCTTAAGGAGGAGGTGTAAACACCCACAAATAGTTTCAAGAAATGACTACTAAGGGGAGTAGATTCAGTGTAGTTTTAGATATTAAAGATTAATACTAGACTACAAATTTATTTTATCCATTTTCAATTAGTCCCTTATTGTTTCTAGGCAACCCTACTATACCTCCCTATCTAACTCTTTACAGTGGCTCTTTCAAACCTTTTCATCCCTCCTCAAACCTCCTGTGGCTTATTCCCTTAACTGTCAAATACAAAGGCCTTTTCTCTCTCCTCATTCTCCTTGACCTCTCTTCAGTTGCTGACACAGTTGATCACTTCTTAGAGTTTTCAGGACACTACTCTTTCCTGGTTTTCCTCTTACTTATCTGATAACTCCTGCTCTGTCACCTTTGCTGGATCCTCTTCCAGATAATGACCTCTAAATGTGGGTCCCTCAGGGTTCTGTTCTGGGTCTTCTTCTCTTCTCCCTCTATAATACTTTATTTGGTAATCTCATTAGATCGCCATGGATTAAATTGTCATCTCTAATGCTACTGATTCTTAAATCTACTTTCCCTGTCCCAGTCTTTCTGCTGACCCCCAATCTTGCATCTCCTACTGTGCTTTAGACATCTCAAACTACATATCCAATGGGTGTCTTAAACTCAGTATGTCCAAAAGAGAATTCCTAATTTTTCCATCTACCCGCCCACTATCTTCCCTATTATTACAGAGGGTGACATCATGCTCCTAATCCCCCAAGTTTACAGTTTAGGAGTTTTCTTGGATTTCTAACTACCTCTTACCTTTTTCTCCCACTCCAATCCCAAAGCCAAGATGTTGCCAAAGATTGTCAACTTTACCTTCAAGGTTTATACAATGGTTTATTTATACATGTTATTTTATTTGATCTTCACAACCACCCTGGGAGGTAGGTGCTATTAACATACCAATTTTTCAGGTGAGGAAACTGAGGTTTAGAAATTGTGATTAATTCAAAGTTAACTAGCGAGTGAATTGGGATGTGAACTGCTAGTGTACTGGACATCTCAGACCTCCCTTAATCCAACCCCCTATTTTACAGATGAGGAAACTAAGCTCCAAAAAGTTGGTATGCCTTGCCAAAGGTAATAGGTAGTAATGGTGAAATTCAAAGCCAGGGTCTTTGTGTCCAATGGCAATATTTCCACTTTCTCATACTGAACTCAGATTCAGACAACAAAAATGCAGAAAAGGCATGTATAGTTGCTATTGATACTTGCAGAAGTAAAACCTATATTTATGGGACTACAGACCCCCTAAAGTGTCACAATACTATTATTGCTATTATTCTTCGTGACTTTGAATACCTACTGGAATTTAGGGACTGTGACAGTGAAACACAAGTTCTTTTAGACCATACCAAGCAGAGAATCAGAAGTGATATGATTGTAAGTGGGTGTTATTTTAGGAATAATCTAGAAAATATTAGGGGGAACCATCACAGAAAGAAGGGCCACTGCTAATTGACAATGATGAGGAGGAGGAGAACAAGGAGGTAGAGGAGAAGGAGCAGGTGGCAGCTAGGTGGCACAGAGGATAGAGTGTTGGGTTCAGAGTCAAGAATACCTAAGTTCAAATCTGACATCAGATATTTAGTCACTCTGTGACCCTGGGCAAATTATTTAAACTGTTTATCCCAGTTTTCTTATCTGTAAGATGGGTATAATAATAGTACCTACCTCCCAGGGTTGCTGTGACAATGAAGTGAGTTAATATTTGGAAAGCATTCTCAAACATTTAAACACTATTATTATATAAATTTGTTGGTCTGAAAGAAAATGCTATTTCCATAGGTATGTGCTATTTCTTGGTACTACTGCTTCTCCATCTAAGTGCATTGCTTGAAGAAAAAGAACATTTTGTTCATCATGGCAAGGTTCAGAAAGTCTGAAAGAACTATTGTTTACAGAGAGAAAAGGATATAACTCTTAGCTCTTAAGTTTTTAGTTGTTTTGCTTATTTCTGTTGTGCACTTGGAATTGAGCTGATATTTACTTTTAAAATTTACTTCAAGTTTATTGCTATTTTAGAAAGCTGGCTCATAGATGAGAGAATTTGTGGTAAGCATGGTATATTAAGCCCAGTTGGAAATAAGTAGAGTGATATATCTATAAAATGGCAATTTAAACTTCAAACACTTGTAAAACATTCCTAGCAAATTTAGTGTGAAGAAAAAGTATACTATAAAGTTAAATACCAGTGATTCAGGATATGTACAGATTAAGATTCTTCAAACCATGTTAACTCACCTGTGCTGTAACAGCAGTGAGGCTTTTGAGGTCAGTAACCCCATTAAACAGGAATACCTAGAACTCAGCTGGAAGTATGTCTCTTGGTCATTTACTTGTTTCTTTATAAATTCCCTAACTTTCTCATACTTCATTAGTATGAGAGAATGTTAGGCCATAAGTCCTGCCTATGACATCGTCATTCACCCATGTTATTTTTCCTGTAAATCAAAATGTACCATATTGGTCTAGATACAGGCCATATTTTACGTTCAAATACTATGAAAAATTTTAATATAGCAAAAGCTATTGGTTATGGCTGTTATCCAGACCAATCAGGCATATGTAATAGAAAAGAATGGTCAAATGAGAAAAACCTGATTTTTTTTGTTGTTGTTACAGATACATCACTAACTTTCTATGTAACACTGGATAAAAGATTTAGCTTCTCCGGGCTTGCTTCCTCCTTTGTAAAATCAGGGGGTTGGATTAAATTATTTTGAAGTCCAAAACCTACAATTCTATCTATTCTTTGATAATTCATATCTTGCTCCCTGAAGTGTTCTACCCTCCATTTGTCATTCATTAGTACAGAGCAGTGTCCTCCTGGGACCAATGAGGAGTGAGGATTGACTGACTTTCCTCTCTACTACATTATGATCTATTCTAGTAAAAAAAAATGCTAGGCTGTTATTAAGTTAGTTCATGGCCCAAATTTCTGATTTAACTCTTAATTCTGCTGACACAGTCTCTAGTCTAAAAATGTTCTATGAGTATATTAAACATTTATTCTAGGTCCCTTTTATTTAGTGATATACTGATATATCTTGCCACTGTAGCATGCTTTAGAACTTGGAGAGCCAGGAAAATTAAGAGTTAAACCAGAAATGCAGTTCATGAGCAAACTTGATGCCATCTTCAGTCTTTGTTTTACCTTGAGACTCATTATAAATTAATGACCACATGAAAAAGGGAGGACTGTAGGAATGTTCTCAAAGGATAACTGCACAAGGCTAATCCTGACTCAGGCTACATTCAGGTTCAAGAATGAATGGAATGTTACTAGTGCATAATTTAAGAGTTAAGAAAAAGAGCTTAGCCATGGCATAGAAAGAACATTCCATAAGGATGCATCATTTAAATTGGTTAGATCCAGTCTCTCTTGCCTCTTTATAGGATTATATACCATCTGTAGAACAGCTTATGGTAACTTGCTTTGTTGTGGGATATACATCAAGTATGAAGGTTAGTCAGTCAGTCAGTAAGCATTTATTAAGTGCTTATTGTGTGCCAGACGAGGTGGTAAGGGACCTAAATCAATGTAGGCTGACATACAGGATTGCCTGAAATCTGTCTTAAACATTAGATACATAGGCCAATGAAGTCTCAACGACAGACTCATTGAATTTTGAGGAATGAACTAAATGACAGGGTCCCTGATACATGTTGTTCTTACCACAATTTCAAAGACCATACAAGCAAACCTCTATGTCTGAGAACAGGCCTAATGTTTGTCATGGATGGAAAGAAGGAAATGAAACCTACTATGTACCAAGTATGGTGTTAAGTGCTTTATAAATTATATCATTTCATCCTCACAACAATACTGGGAGATAGATCCCTACAGTTGAGGAAACTGAGGCAGGCCACACTAAAATGACTTACCAGTGGTGATAGAGTAAGTCTTTGGAAGTAGGATTTAGTGAAAATCTTCACTCTTTCTTCTGTGACTCCCAGGTACTTCTCTCTTTACTTCTCTTTCCTAGTTGTTTCATGTATGCATAATTTGTTTCACCAACTGGAGTAATCATTTTTTAAAAATTCAAATGCCATTTCTTACCAGTATAGCATTAGCTATATGGCAGGTTGTAATTAAATATCAATCCGGCTCCTCTTTTCAACATTTAAAGGCTTTTATGACGTTTTTGCAAGCTGTCTTTCTAAACTGGTTTTGCACTACTCAATTTTATACATTCTATATTGCAGTCAAATTCACCTAACCTACTGGTTAGGTGACACTATGCCATTCCATCTATCACTTGGATGTCTTTGAAAGGCTGTCTCAGTCACCTGGAATGATCAATTACTCTCCTTTTTTCTGCTTTTTTAGAATCTCTGTATCTTCCTTCTCCTACTCCCCATCGTTTGGCACACAGGTGCCAACTTCTATTAGATACCTTTTGTGATTTCCCGAATTAGCAACCTTCCTTCAGTGGAAGTGCTTTGTGGTTGGTGTGTGTGCGCATACACATACACACATATATCTAATATATATACACATATATGTGTATGTCTGTATGTATAATTTGCTCTACATACAAATCGTTTCTCCAGTAGAATGTGCCTTCTTGAGGACACAGGTGATTTTATTTCTGCCTTTCTTTCCCCAGCACCTAGCACATATAGTGGCAGTGCTTTTCCATCAGGTCACAATGTTAGCAAAAAACCAAAGCCTTTTCTTCAAAAGAATCATGTTCTTTGAAGTCCTGTAGTCATTACGATATACTCCATTCCCATCTAGTGCACTTTCTATAATTCTCCAGACTTATCCCCCAATTCTGCCTCTCTCTGGATTGTTGAACTTATTTCATTAATTCCCTACAAAGTATCCTTAGCATAGATTTACCCAGTCACAATAGCTCTTAAGCCACTTCCTACTAGAAATCCCATATCCTCTCTGACTCTGTCACATTTCAGTGAACCCCAACTGATATAATACAATCTATCACATGAGCAAACAGGAAGACATACGCAGATCTCCCATCAGGCATCTTCCTTTGTAGCATGGATTAAACTTTAAAAAAACCAAATAATATGTAAGATAATTTCAACTGAATACTAACAGCTCTTCCCAGACTTACGGTTTTGCTCACCAATAGCCATTACCAAAATGTTGCTGTCCCCCTCCCCTTAGCAACTTCAGTTTGCTTACCAGGCCCACCTTTCCAGTCTTCTAAGGGAATAGCAAAGGATGTTTTTCAAACTAATGTTCTACAGGTAGCATCCAGCAGGGGCAGTGATTAGATGAAGGATTCAAGAACAGATAGAATTTAGCCTTTCTCTGTGGGATGGGGACATAAGATCTCAAGGATCGTCAGCAGTACTAAGCTTTTTTCTTCTTTGTTTTTCTTTGCAACCTTCAACACTCAGACTTTATGTCCATCCTCACTTTCCTTGTGGCTGTATTCATGAATTGATTAAGGCACCCAAACGTCAGTCTTATATGACAAAAATGTTTTCAAATTCAGAGCAGACTTTCTTCCACCTGATAACCATCTTCCCATCCCCTTTGTTGCTTTTAATTCTGCCTCTCCTTATTTTCAATTCCCTCTTACCCTTTTTCACTATATAGTAGAAATTGACTGGTCCTTGGCGTGGTGAAAGACTGAAGAATGAAAGAGGATTCTGCAGATGCTTTATGCCGGTTATATGTAATTGTTGAATTTATTTAATGTTAATGGAATTTAATATCTTCCCTGCCCATTAGTAGGCCTCATGTGGAGCCCATTAAGAAAAACTTGCTCAGGGGAGGCTTGCTTGTAGGAAGGTTTTCACACCTTTCCCTGTTTCTAATCAGGTTGAGTCAGGAGGGTTATGATGCCTTCTGGCTCTGAGAAGTGTATATATACTCTCAGTTAGTATTGTGTTTTGGGGGCTTGCTTATGATAAGGATCTTATAATTCCCTGGTTGAGATTCTGAGTGGCAGTATGTTCAGAACTCCTCAGCTGCTCAGATGTAAAGGATCTCTCAAAGCAAAGACGTATGTAAAGTATATAGCAATATTGCTTTTTTTTTTTTTTTTGCTTTTTGGAGGGCAACTGGGTTTAAGTAAATTGCCCAAGGGCACACAGCTAGGTTTTTTGTGTGTGTTAAGTGTCCGAGGCCATATCCAGCAATATTGCTTTGATTCAGGCAGTCAGAGCCCTGTCTGTTGGTCTTTATTTCTCTCCTTGTATTTTCTCTCTTTGTATTTTCTCTAAAGTTTGGGGTGCTGACTTTTCCTTGAACTAGTGGAAGTAATTTAAAAAGAATGTTGACCCTTTAAACATCTATCTTTCCTAGTAAAGAATATCAAAGAACCTGTGCTAGCAGGTTATAGTATGCCAATGTGATTACCTTTACAATTTGAGATGCCTAAATGTCTTCTACAACATGAAGTGGAATTGGAGTAGTTTAGTATTTGATCCCAAACATCTGTTGTAATCTGTGTCCGATTCACAATGATTCAACCAATATTTGATAGAGCATATCAGTATTGGAAGCACCAATAATATTTAAATGAATTTTATACATTACAGTGAGAAGTCAGGCTTGTGGTATTTTATATTATTCTTATCTTTCTCTAAGAAGGGAAAGACATGAAGTGGAGGGTATGAATCAGCACAGATTTCTTCCACATAATATAATGATCATAATAATCCACATTTAATTTACATTTTGGAGTTTTGAAAGCCCTTTCTCTACACATTTTATTCTTCAATCTTTGCAACAAGATTTTGAGCTTTGTAAGAAAAATCCCCATTTTTTAGAAAAGGAAATGGATATAGTGAGGTTGACTCAAAGTCAAACAGTGACATAGGTCCCAAAACAAATTCTGAGTGTCTTTGTGATATCACACCTCTAACAAAAGTTGAAGGTCCTTCAGTCCTGTCTATGACTCTTAAGGTATTTTACTTATGTAGATGATATTACAAATGTTATTTTGGCAGGGTAGAAACCAGTCAATAAGCATTTAAGCACTTACTTTGTGCCGGGCATAGTGCTACTTGCTGGGGATACAAATAATAAAAATTAAAAAGACAGTCCCTATTCCCAAGCACTCTACATTCTAATGAGAAAATATAAGCTACAAAAGGGGCCTGAAAGCAAACAAGGACAGAGGAGTATCCAGAGGGAAGGCAAGATCATGATTATAAATCTGGAGAGTCAGAAGCACAGGAGGGAAATGAGGTGTTGCCAGCCTGTGAATGGGCACATCCACAAAGCAGAGCCCCTAGAAGGTACTCACCAATGACAACCAACATGACAGAGGGATGATCTAGGATGACAACATGGTGGTGAAGTCATTAGAATTAAAAAAAAGAGAGACTGAAATTGTGCTAATCTCATTCAGATACAATCTGTTGATTTAAAGAGATTTGGCATAATCTTAATCTAAACAACTATTTTTCATCTATATCTACTACCCATTAATTCCCTAGGGGTGGAGGGCTGTGTAAGTCAAGTTTCTTTGCTTCTTCAAAATGAACTATAGGATTAGAAACTTCGACTGAGTAAGCCCACAGGACAGGGGCAAACTACCTATGCTATCCACAGAAACTAGGCCCCTGTTCCTTGAAACAGCATTAATGAGGTGTGAAACATTTTGCACAGCACCACTCTGTAATATAGCTTCTAAAGTTGCCTAACCATTCCACAGGAGAGACACAACAGAGCCCATCAGTCTACCTCCTCTGGACTACTAAATTGCCTATTACCCACCATGGAAATATAGGACATGATTTTACTGATGCTTCAAAAAGAGCACTAACAATAATCTACCTCTAGAGAAATATCACCCCTGCCAGATCTAAGTCATCAGAAACCTGGGCTCAACTCTCGGACCTTTTCCTTTCTCTCCCATCAGGCTTGATCCTTATAGAACTTCATACCATATTTCCTTTTTGATGCTCAACTGCAATACAACTCTACATCAACACAGTGAACTTGAGGGAATTTGTTCTGCTTAGGGAAAGAGGTAGTACGGCTCCAGACTCACCTTGTACTCTCTGCATTGGGTAGTTTTATAATGTTAGGAATGCTGAAAAGCACCCATAGAGATGCAGTTTGAAGCACGTTCACTTTTTCCCCTCTGGCTTGCAGGATATTTTGCTCAGGGGAGTATTAACATGGTCCAAATTCACACAGGCTAAATAACACGGCATAAGATTTTTCAAACACTTATTTGAAACTTCTATTCAAGTACACACACTCCTTCAAAGACTTTCTCTCTTCCTTTACAACTCAAGTTACTAATTCTACATGAAGCCTTTCTGATTCTAAATTGGCAATATATACAAACACTTTTTGATTTATTGTTATTCTTTTATATTTTCTATCTATACTTATATGTATCCTGACAGTTTCTTCTACTAGTATTTAAGCTCACTGAGAGCAGAGATAATGGCATTCTTATATTTGTATCAGTAGTATCCTACACAGTACGGGGCACATAGCATATGTTTAGTGAATGTGCATTGATAGATTGAGGTTGAACACATTTTGCCTCAATGGACCAGTATTCCTTACTGGTTTATGGGATTGCTAGTTATTCCACAATTCTCCTTACAGGATAGGTTTATTAAAATCATGGTTAATGTATTATGCATGCCCCCAGGGTCTGCCTAGAATTTCCCTATACTAGCTTTTGGGCAAGGCCAAAGATCAAAGCTCAAAATCCTTCCTGAGACTGACTCTGGGCTATGCTACTATTCTACAGAGTATTTCATATATTCATTTTATAGGAATTTTCAAAGGACATGAGGATCTATATCTGCAGCAAACTTAAGAAAGGGGGTGGTGAATTTTGCTAGTGAAATACCTGATGGCTAATGAATGTATTCCATGTTGCATATGCCATAAGAAACTCAGATTCTTTTCAACCTCTTTCCTCCAGAGGCAGAATCTTTACTCCTCCAGATTTATTAGATTCTGTATAGATTTTTCTAGTCATTATGTAATGCACTTGAAAGTCTTCCTGAACCTAATTTGATGAAAGCAGAGAGAGGGTTTTTCCCCCTTTTTTTTTGATGGAGACTGTATGAATCTAATTAAGAACAAATTCTGTTCAACATACAAGGAACTGAGAATTATCAAAATTAACACCCGGGGCCCTATTTAAAGTAGAAATGGATATGGGTCAGTAGTAGCCACAATAACATCAGTAAAAATTTGAAAGTTAATGAATTTGGGACATTTATATAACAGTATTCACATGGTTTACCTCTTTTAAAAAATCCACCAAAAAAGCTTTGAATTTTAAGATGAATCCTATCTACAATTCAGATGGCAGAGTGGAGAGAATGCTGAGCTGGGTGTCAGCAAGGTTGGAGTTCAAACACAACAAAAACACTAGCTCTGTGACACCAGGAAGTTCATTTAACTTCTCAGCCTCCATTTCCTCACTTGTAAAATGAGGATACTAATGACACCAAACTCATAGGGTTGTTGTGTCAAATATAAAGTACTTTGCAAAATTTCAAGGGCTATATAAACCCTAGCTAGTATTATTATAAGATGACATGTAATATTAGTAATTTTTAGGCTACCTAAGGTAAGATGGGTTGATTTGGCTCTATTGTAAAGAAAGTGATGGAATAGAAGACAGAGTTCGCCAAACCATTAAACCTACCTTGGACATTATCTTTGTGAAATCTCCTGGATTAGAAGTCCATGAACAACTGTCACTGGGTCTTCAACAATGAGAAGTTATCTACCTGCTCAGTGAAAAAGTCTGAGTGACTCATAATGCAGCCAAAAAGCAAGCACTTCCCCCCACGTTAGCTGAGGATGCCACATTTAAACGAGGACATCTGTTATAAAGTGTATGTTAGTTCTTGTGGTCATGCCAAGGTCTCTCTGGAACAGAAAGCAGCCCAGTCACTGGCAGCTGAATGGGCTTTAGACATCCTGTTCAATCTTCTATGGGGAGCCCCAATATTTGTTGGGGAATATGGATCTAAGATCTGAGAGGAACCTCCCAGCTGGGAAAATAGCAAACCAGAGTTCTGGCCATGTCAGGAACAAAGAATTCCTTGGGAATATTTAATCAGAATGGTATAGACAAGAAAGGAGAAGCCTAGAGCCAGCCACAGCAATTTTCATAAGGGAATTTTTTTTTTTTTTATGCAGACCAGGAACAGTCTTTGAAAGGATTGCCTGATTAAGTTCCTACCCCACCCTTTCCCCCAGGCCATTTGAGCTTAAAAGAAACTGGGAAATTCCTTTTGAAGAAATCAACATTTTCATATAATTCTTGGCCACAATCCTGTTTCAGTGTTTACAGAAGAGGTTCAACTGCTTCCTTCAAAGGATGATACAAAATGGCACATATTTAGATAACCATGTTACTTTTCTCGTAAGATCATATGCCAGGTGAGTTATATGAGAAATATTGTTCTGTATTTTATGGATGAAGATATTAAAACAGCATCAGAGAGGTCAAGTAATTTGTCCATAATCACACATCAAGTGCATGCTAAAGTCCATAACTAAACTCCATTTTTCTTACTTAAACTCCAGGCCTCTTTCCACTATAACTTGAAGCCTTTGGTGGGAAAAAGACAATTATTTCTAAGGAATATAACCTTGAAGCATTATTCCAGGTGAAGCTATCCATTAGGCAAGCTTTGGACACTGCAGTCCCTTTGTCCATAAGTAATGAAGAGTGAAATGAGCAGAAACAACAGAACATTGTATATAGTAACAGTAATATTGTTTTAAGGATGACTTTGAGGGAGAGCATTCTGGGAAGATGGCAGAGTAAGTAAAAAAATTCCAAGCTTTCAAGATTTTCCCCCACAAAGGAGTTAAATAGTACCTTAGGATGAACAAAGTTTGTGTGGGGATAAATAAGAACAGGGGAATAACCTGGGTCCCCCAGGGACAATTTGAGAAGATCAAAAGAAAAATCCCAGGACAAGGTTTGGTCCCTATGGAGAGTAAACACCTCCAGGATAGGTTCCCTTTTAACAGCAAGTGACAAGCCTCTTAAGAAACAAGCTGCATACTTTGGGTTAGTTGGTGTAATGCCATGCACAGAAGCTGTCCAGAAGAACTGCTACTCTGAACAGCTTTTAAGATTCTGATTACTCAGTATGGTGATCACTCTATTCCATAACAAAAGCAAAGCAAAGCATCCACAGGAAATCAAGGTACAGCATTCACAATATTACAACTTATCATAGAAAATCACAATATAATATTGACAACATAGTCTCAAAGTAAAATGGTCACTTTTTTGTAAAGCAATTGGGGTTAAGTAACTTGCTCAAGGTTACATGGCCAGGTGTTTCTGGGTGGGTGCTAAGTGCCTGAGCCCAGATTCCATCCCAGGTCATCCCAACTCTGGGGCTCTTACTCACTCTGTAAAATGGTCACTCAAGTTAACTCAGTCACTTAGCAGTAGTCTGTACACAGTCAAAGTCTTCCACTGTTGGGGAAAAGTCTTGATTAACTCAATCAGTCACTTATCAGTAATATCTTAAAGTACTCAAAGTACAATAAGTCACTTATTCAGCAAAGTCTTACTAAGTGTCATACATAAAACCCCTCCACCCCTTAGATCACTAGTAAACTATAATTCCATAATTACTCAGTACCCAAGAAGAGGTCCTTTCATCTTGACTTGGGACCTGTTCTCAGATTCCCTGGATCCCTTTCCATGCTCCCAGATTCTACCTGGATTCACCAGACTTTCACTTGGGTTCAATAGCAGACAGCTCCCAGTTCCTTGACCAGCTCTCTGGGCAGGTCCTGATCCACAGGGAACTTCACAGGATCTAATCCATGTCAGATCCTTCATCATTTCTTCTCCAGGGAATTCAAGGCTCAACCAAACCGCAAACAATGTCTCAGAATCCCAGCCATGCTTCAGTCACCTGGGATCCTGGCTCCTGGGCTCCAGGGCTCCTGGCTCCAGATTCCAGGCTCCTGGGCTCCTGTTCAGAAGAAGATCCACCACCACAAGTTTTCAGGACTCAGTTCACTATTCTTCTGTAGTTGTTCTCCCACCAGATCTCAATCTTAAGGAAATTCTGACTGTGCCTCTCTGGGGCTTTTCCTTATATACACACAGCCTCTTTCAGCCAACCCCTTCCTGTTGCATCAGTAACAGGAGACAGGAGTTCATAGCTTCTGTTTCCCCAACAGAGGCTTGATCAGTTACTATGTGCTAAGTACCTGTTACTTTTGCCAATACAAAGGGATTTTCAAATTCAAATTATATTACCTTACAGTTGGTTTGAGAGGCTGCCTCAGCCCCAGGCAGAGGAATTTTTACCACCAGTGTTAGTGAGGGAAATTGGGCATCTGAGCTTGGGAAGATTGAGGGAAGCTCTGCTGATCAGGATCACCAGACCCAGCTGTGCTTCAAAGAGTGGCAGGATGAGAAGGAACCAGCACACATTTGGTACAGAACCAGTGGAGGCAGAAAGCCCTTCGCTGCGAGCACTTACAGGAGGCTGGACATTTGGCTTTGGTTTCAGGTTAGAGGGGAGAACTGAAGATCTGGGGCAAGAGGCACTCTTTCCCATACCCAAGGGCTAGAGGTTATTACAAATAATCAAGCTATTACCACAAAAAATATGCAGGTAAAGGAGAAAGAATCCAACCATAGAAAACTATTATGGGAATAGGGATGACAAGGGTTCATCGTCAGAGGAGGATATTGAAGTAAAGAAACCTCCAAGAGTAATGTCAAATGGAAACCTGCCCAAAAAGGAAAAAAAGAAGATCTTTAAAAAGCCTTTAAAAATCAAATGACAGAGATGGAGGAAAAACTAAGAAAAGAAAATAAGAACAGTCCAAGAAAAACAAGAAAGGTATGAAAAGAAAATCAACCAATTAGAAAAGGAGATCCAGAATCTTAAGGAATAAAATGATACCTTGAAAATTAGAATTGGGCAAGGTGAAAATAGTAAATTATAAGAGATCAAGAAATGATTAAATAAAATATGAATAATGATAAAATAGAAGAGAAAGTGAAATATCATAAGAAAAAACAACAGATTTCGAGAACAGAAAATATTAAAATAATCGGACTAACTGAATGGCATGATTAAAAAAAAAGATTAGATACAATAATACAAGAAATACTTAAAGAAAAATGTCCTGAAGCATTAGAATGGGGGAGAGGAGGAGCAGAAATAGAAAAAACTCCATCAATCACCACTTAAAAGAGATCCTATGAGGAAAACATATAGGAATAGCATAAATTCCAAAATCCCCAGCTCAAGGAAAAAATATTAAAAACATCAAGATTAAAATAATTTAAATATGATGGTGCCACAATTAGAATTACACAAGACCTAGAGGCAGAGATATTAAAAGACCTCAGATCCTGAAACACGACATATAGAAGAGCAAAAAAAATGGGCCCAAAATATCAAACCCTGCAAAGTTAAATATTATCCTTTATGAAAAAAAATTGACATTTGATAAACTCTAAGATTTTAAAGACTTTGTTTAAAAAAATCCTGTACTTTATAGAAGATTCAACATACAAGAACCACTAGAAATATAAGGTACATAACAAAAACTGATTATAAGAGATCCATAAGGACAGACTCTTTACTTTTTATATATGTAAAATGGAAAATGTATGTCTATTCTTATTAATAATTGGGTAGTTCATAAGAAATATTGGGGTAAATCTGAATATGAAATGAATTTAAAAAGTAAAACCATTTAGGAACCGCTTAAAAGAGTAATTATTTTATACAAATGAGGTGCAAGAGGAAGAATTGATATAGGGGAATTAGGGGGAGGAGTGCTGGCAGTTCTGATACCCTGCTTTCATTGGGAATTGATTTAAGAGGCAATGATACATACATATATATATATACATATATATATATGGAAGAGTATAAAAATATTCTAAATTCAGAAGAAATGAAATGGTAGGGGAAAAGGGAGGGGGAGAGATCTGGGGAGGAATCTTTAGAGGGGAGGGTGAGGGAATACATAAATAGGGGTATAGAAGGGTATTTAGAATTATGGGTTTTGAAATATAGAGGAGGAACTTTGTAGGGGGTAGGCAAGTCATAGGAGGGCAAGGTAGTAGGTAAAAGTAAAGCATAAGAGGCAGAAGGGATAGAAAACAAGAGATATGCACATACATAAAAGCAGAGATCAGGAGAAGAATAGGTTTGGGAATGTATATGTCTATATATGTATGTGTATATGTATATGTGTATGTATATATCTATAACCATGGAGAAATATATCTAAACTTTATTCTAGCCTTCTGGGGGTGGGGAAGTATATGTATATATTTATAGCTATAGAGAAACATATCTAAACTTTATTGTGGCTGGGAGGGAGTTGTGGGGAGGAAAATAAAGAACAAAGCAAAAAAGGGCAGAGCAGAGAACAAAAGAAAACTCACAAGCAAAGATGGACAGTTCTCAACACAAGTATTATTTATCACATAGGCTTTCTTGAAATGAAAATTTGTTGTTACATATTTTGAATCCTCTCTTATGTTCTGCTATGCACATGACATGCTTTTTTTTTTCTAACTTTGTATGTAAGTTCCAATATTTAAGTTTACGGTATGTTTTTATTTCTTTTCTCTATTCTATATATGTGTTCTGGCATTTGAGACTAAATTAAATTTTGAAGAAAAAAGAACGACTTTGAGTAAATAAGTTGTTTTGTCTATTATTAATACCCAAATTAACTATAAAGGATAGATGAATAAAGATGTTATCTGCAACCACAGAAAGAACTGATGAATAGAAGTATGTATAGAATAATTTTATACATATACATATATACACACACATACCTATTTGTGTCTAATATTAGCCATAGCTAGAGTAGGGGGAAAAGGAAGATAAAAAAATATTCGATAATTTTGTATATTTGAAAGGAATAGCAAGTTGTGCATAGTAGATTTGCATCATCTTTTTGATTGTACTCTGTTATGGAAATACTTGTTTTAGTGAATAAATTTTTAAAAAAAGAAACATTGACCTTTTACTCTAATGCCTCCTAAGTGAACATCAACAATCATAATAATATATCCTCCTTCCTCCCCTCCCCCCCCAAGTAAAAATAATACTCTATAAATGTTCACCATTTTCTATCCACTTATCCCAACAGCTTTTATAGGGCAGTTCACATAGTCATAGTATGTCAGTCCAGGGGACTTATAAGTGACAATTCTTAGGAAGGAAGGCAAAGGACTCATTGACATGCTTGGAACATACTTCCTTACATTTCCTAAAAACCTCCATAAATTATGTTTCTGAAATTTGGATACTAATGAGTGGATATTTGCAGCCAAAGTAGTTTTCTTTTTAAATTGGGAAGGCCTTACTGACTGGAAAACTTGTCTTTTTCAGTCTAAGGATTGACCTGGTTCAAACTCCAACCACCCAAAGAAAAATTTCCATTTTTTTTTTTAGCCAAAAGAATACAAGAGATAATTAGGTCAATAGGAAAACTCTGTGGATTTTGAAACTGAAACAACAGGGATCTCTAATTTGATTTTATTGCTCTACTCTGGTCATAACAGTTTTAAAAGTTGCCCCTGGGGTGAAGGCTCCCAGGCCCCTGTGCAGAATCCAGCCTCTGAGGCTCAGTCATGTTTTCCACAGTAATAAAATGAATGTTCAGGGATTTATCATTTCATTTTAAGCCATCCCCATGGAATGACACTTGGCAGAAAACCTTTGCCTGGGAGAGAATTCTTTTATTTTAAATTAAGAAAAAGTGGCAGGCATTTTTATAGTAATAAAAGCCAACTTTCTTTTTTTTCTGTAATAAAATATGATGCTTATGCTTGCAGTTTAGCAGCTGATTGATATTATTTCTTTTTAAGAACAAACTGAGGAGATCAAGAACACAGCAGTCTAATTGGAGCTAATCTCCATTCCTCTCCACAACCCCCATAATCATAATACAGACAGGCACTGTTTTTTGATGGTCCTAAGAAATGTTTGTTACTAATCGGATTTTAACCTTACATTCGTGGTGGATGGAGGCATTTTCTCAGCCTTAAAGCCTTTAAAGTTTTTTGACATGTACTATTTTTAGCAGTAATAAGCTATTTCTCATTCTGGTAGCATGGCCCTTGATGTTTATAGCATATTCTAAAATCCTTGTGATAGAGAGCATAGTACCAGCTGCAAACATGACCTTTAGTTCACTTGGTTATTTCAACCAGAGCAGGTACTTTTCTTTCATCATCCATTTCTGTCCTCTCTTCTCCTACCTTTTTTTCCCCCTTTCCAGGTCTGGTATCAAGGAAAAGCAGGAAAAAAAAAAAAACCTTGCTGCCTAAATATAATGATACACTCTCAAGTGTGACAATTCTCCAGGGGTAATGACGAATTTCTGAATTTCATCCATTAGAATGAAATTTTCATTCATATTAAAATTTAAATACCCCTAGCAGAATAGACAACACCTTCCCCCACCCACAAAAAAATCATAAGTTAATTCTATCAGGGTAGTTGTCTGAAGTCTAATTATAGGTTATGGTAAATAATATATTTGTTGATGACTGGATATTTCATTTCTACAAAAGAAAGCCCTATAGAAAACTTAGGACAGATACTCTTCTCATTAAAGCTTTGGCAGAAATCTGCAAAACTAATATCAAACATATGCAAAAAAGCAAATAAGGAACAAAAGTCTCAGAAAAAGGTAAGGCCTATATAGGTGAAGCTTCACTCAAGATCCTCTAATGACAGGTTCTACAGGCCAAGAGGGCAGCTAGATGATATAATGGATAGAGTCCCAACCCTGGAGTCAGGAAGACTCATTTTTATGAGTTCAAATACAGACTCAGATACCTTTTATTTGTGTGACCCTGGGCAAGACCCTTAATTCTGTTTGCCTCAGTTTCCTCCTCTGTAAAATATCTGGAGTAGGAAATGATAAACCACTTCAGTATCTCTGCCAAGAAAATCCTTAATGGGGTCATGAAAATTTGGACACAACTTAAGTAAACATGAATGCAACAACAGAAAAGGAAGTAGATGCAACAAACAAGCAATTTGCCAAAACATTTGGACAGGACAGTGAACAGAAACAGTGACTGAGAACTGAGGATCTCAGCTCCCACAGATATAAAGGATAAGAGAAAAACCTGAAGACCTTCAAAGAGTAGACAATATCTGTGTTTCAGATATCAGAAAGGGAAAATGATATCATATGGTGTGTTCTTCATACTAGAAAAGGTCAAAGAGTGAGGAAAATTTAATTCTATCCCTCTGGTTGTGAAGAAAACTTGCCTCTAGAAAGCCAATGGAAAACAAATGTTTGAGGAATGAGAGTAAGATTACAGAAAGAAATTCTAGCCTGAACTGGAATAGATGATGATGATGATGATGACATCTGGAATCTGTATAGTACTTCAAGGTTTGCAAAGAATTTTATACATGTGATTTCACCAAATCTCACAACCACCCTGAACTTTAAACACTGATAGGTATTATTCTCCTCATTTTATAGATGAAGAAACTGAGACTTAGATTAAATGACTAATGTTTTGCTATAGAAATGCAAAGGAAAAATAATCTCTCAAACTTGGGAGCTATTGAACAATTTGATGCTCTTCCCAGAGAGATTATAACAAAGCTCTTTGAGGAGGAAGCTACTTTTCATTTTCCAAGAAACAGTGGAAAAGACACAAAGGTACTATACAGCATGAATTAGATGTGAAATAAAATATTTGTGGCACCTTGTACCTCCCTGGGGGAAATACGTATAATGATTTCTTGTGGTACTGGTGATGGTGGTGTTGGTGATTTGGGGTTGTTTTTTTTGGTTTGGCTTTTTGATAGGGAAGGGGAGGGGAAGAAAGGGAAGGGAGGCTAAGTGATTGACCCACAGTTATTTGATTAGTAAGAACTAAGACTAGCACCCAATTTGTCTGATATCCAGTGCCCTGTCCTTTCTTCCACATCATAAAGCCTTGAAATATAAATGCTTAACTCATTTTTTCTGGCATCATTAACACCTATTAATCCATCAGGTTAAAAATGATGATTCCTGTAACCACTACATGGGCTTTTCCCCTCCAAATTCATTTGTTCACTCCAGACTCTTACCTTGGTAAGCACATATGGCTTGATTATTGCTTTAAAGTTGCTTCAACACCTGCAGTTCTTTAGTATCAGTAGATCAGCATGATCTGACCCTTCCCTCTACCGTTTGGGAAATTCTTTTATTCAGCTTGTCTCTAAGGAATCTCTCCTCACATCTAGATTGAGGCATTCATACATACAATATTTTTATATTATACTGCTTACCTCCACATCTCTGGCATATCTATTGCTGATCACTCATATACCAAATATAAAAAATGAGAACAGATTTGAAAAGAAAATATGAAGGATATGAAGATTATAAAACATAGTTACTCCCACAAAGAACTTAAAATTTCCCCATGCATGGAAGCAGCTATGCTTTTTTAAAATCTGTGCCATATTCAGTTGCAAATGTGGCATTTGCCCTTTTCCTAGAGGAGATTAAAACTCCTTGTATACATACTTCAGCATGGAAGATCAGGTCCTATGCAAGAGGAAAGTTGTATTTTCTGGAAAAGCATCCTAAAGGATAATTTCAAAAAAATATCAACATGGCCAAATCAACAAAAGTTAACATAGACAACAAAAAAAACCTCCTAAACCCCTGGGGATTTCATTGTTTTCATTATGCATACCCCAATCCCCAAAATTAAAAATAATTTTCCCTTGGAAGATTTCCCCCCTGCTAATCAACAAGGGAACAAAAAGCTGATTTGCAAGCTAGGAGAACTAATGTGGAATGAATGGAAAGAATCTAAACACTCAGCTGTTTCCTGGGACTCTAGATCAGAATGGGTTGACACACTGAAGATTTTGCTCTTTGCTCCTGCCCACCTCCACACCTTGAAACTACCATTGTCAAAAGCAATGGAGCTTCTGAAAGCCTTTGACAAGTGTTTTGTTGATTCCCACAGAGAAGAGAAGAGGGAGAATCAGCTGCTAATGGAAGTATGTGTCTAGGGTGGGGGAAGACAGGCTGAGAAAAATTCTTTTTAGAGGAACACAAGCCAAGGATGTAGACCTAGACTGACATCAAACAAAATAAACATAAGAAAGAGACTTAGAAAGCAAAATAACCAACCTGGGCACTTTTATTTAAAACTTTATGCATGATCTACCTTGAGACATCATTTATTTATCATTGATTAGCTTTATGGGTTCCCTTTTAATTCTGCCTTCATCCTCCCCATGGGACTTCTCTTGCCAATTCCATTTTTTTTCTTAACTTCTTTAAATGACTTCATACCTACATAAGGAATTAAAAGAATCAATTAGTTACTGTCTACTAAAATGGAGTCATTCTACATCTTCTTGCCTACCTCTCTTCATTTGCCTTTTCAAAGTTAAACATGGTTAACTGATCTCAGGTAGGAAACTTATCAAAGGATATATCTTGATAATGAAACCTGTACTGTTAGTAAATGGAAGTGAGAAGCCAATAAGTATGCCACTATCTCAGTAAGGTTTGATTTCCCAATGGTGTGAAATCATGTAAAACACAGAAACACAGATTTGAGTATTATTAATTATCTGATTATTTATTAATCTAATTACTATAGGAATTAGATTGCTTCTTTTCATCTGTTTATACCCATGACTAAAATTAAGCTATAATTCTGGAATAACCTTGTTAGAAAGACACAAAGGATATAAAATATTTAATGGAAGAAAAGGCAAGAGTTCAGTCTTGGCTTTCCTACAATCAATGTAAAGCATTCATTAGAACAGAAGATTTCAAAGAGTGGTTGAGGATCATTTAAGGTCTGCAAGTGGGCTGAAGTTGCATGGCTTGTTATATCCACTTATATTATTCTGTAACATTAATTTCTTCTGGGATTTTGCCAGAGGACCACATGTTCACAAATTAAATAGAGCCACAAAAAGCATATGCACTTACTAAAAGCATGCTAGCAATGTTAAGGTAAATTTCAAATTAGAATTTTGTTATAATTATAAATGCCCTACAAAGCTATCTGAGATCAGAAAAGTTAAGTGACTTGTAAATGATCATAAAACTAATATATAAGAAGCAAGATCTGAACTTATGTCTTCCTGATTCCTAGCTCCGCATAATATTCACATTGCTGTTTTCTCAACTCTACCTAGTTGTAATTGTGAGGCTATTATTTTTCCTTAGACTTGAGACAGATTGGGTCACATAACCCAATAATAATATTTGACCAAAACCTATACATTGCAGGAGTAGTGTGCCTTAAACACTAAGTGAACTCCCTCTACCTATCCTTGTACAGTAGAGAATTCTTAAACATTTTTTGCATGTTGTATAGTCTCCTGTAGCAGTCTGGTGAAGTCTATAACCCCTTTCTTAGATCAATGAAATACAGATATATAGATATACGCACATATGTTTATACATAAATATCTGTCTATCAGTCTATGTGTATGTCTGTCTGTATGTACAGAGAACCCCAAAAGTCTTAGAGTTGTTCAAAGTTGGATCCAATAATGTGGAGGATAATAAGACCTAAGAAAAGCAAAAAGGTAGGAAGAGTCCAGTTGATAAATGACTTTAAAAGCCAAGCAGAGGATTAGATCCTGAAGGTAATAGAGAAGCCATCATGGTTTGTTGAATGGAGGAAAGATATACAATGATTAGATTCATTCTGTAGCTTATCAGTCTAACAGCTGAATGGAAAATGAATTGGAGTGAGGAGTTACTTGAAGTAGGAAAATAATTTTTAACCAAACAATCCATTTAGAAAAAAATTCAAGTGGATGAAGAATGCTTACTCCAGATTGTTTTGAAACTGACTGTGCTGGTCCATCAGTACATATATAGCTTATACAGACACTATATATGAACAGCAAACTAACCTAAGATTTTGATGAGAGGAAGAAGGATTGCCATTGCTTTGGGGAAATTATGTAGTACTTTTAGTGATTACAAGCTGATTCCCCCCCCCCCCCCCCCCACACACACACACATGCAAATGTTGATACCAATAGTCTCTGGGTAATGTTACATACTTAATGATGAAAAATTAAAAACTCTGAGGAATCAAAATTATGATTAGTCCTGACATGGACTGCTCAGTGTCCATCACTAAGCACAATCAGAGGTATGAATAAGAAATGACCAGACCATGTGGGTAGTTCAAGGAAGAACCATGAACTCCATTTATTGATGCTTAGGACAAGGTTTTTATGGAGCATACGAGATAAAGGAAGGGGACTCAAGTTTTCTTATGATTACCTTAGCCTGTTATATCCTGGAAGTAGCACAGAATAGATAATTTGATAAGGATTTGTTATCTAGGTGACTAAAGTCTTAGGGTAAAACCTTTGATCTAGTCCTCAGGTACCTCCTAATGAAGCCACACTCAAAAATGGATACAATTGAGAGCAGACTTCAAAGCCAAAGCCACAATCATCAAAAGACATCACATTTAGAGCTGACCACCCAAAGATACTTGAGTGCTGAAACAAATATTTTGGCTCTCAATAACTAAAATCTTGGCGTAGAGCCTATGGATCTCAGAACTCAAGTAACATCTTTATAAGTGTAACCCATAATGATGAACTCAGGAGCAAGCTTAACAAAAAAGCCACATCTCAAAGAGCTCTTATATTAAAGCACAGTATTAGGATTACTATCTGAGTCCTGAATCAGGCCTCTTTGGCTCCCCACCCTGTCCAAAGGATAGCTGAGAGACATATATCAGGAATAAATTAGAGACAATATATCAACAATGAGAATTTGAATGTCAAAAGTCATTTTGAAAATATTATCCAGGAGATATAAGAAGTTAAAAGGATAAAAAGTGATCACCTAATAAGAATAAGCTTACAAAAACACTACTGAAAGAAAATCTGAGTACTTCATTAGTGTCTATGTAATAATGAAAGAATCAGAAGAGGACTTTGGTGTAATGGCCAGACACCCTATGAAGGATTTGTGGGAGGACTGTGACAAGGGCTGCACACACACACACACACACACACACACACAAAATGCATGGATGAATTGATCTCCTGGATGAACTACTTATAACAATGATACTGGAAACTCACCTCAGGTTTTCCTGTCTTGCTCCATAGATCTGTTGCTATTGTAGACTTCTGACTCTGAAGTAAGTTATGCACAGTTTATTTATGAGAGGCAGCTTGGAATAGAGGATGATGTGTTCAATGGAATCAGAAAGAACTAAGTTTAAATCTTAACTCAACCAGACATTCTCCAAACTTCAGTTTATTCATCTATAAATATGTGACAATAAAAGAATATATCCCACAGGTCCATTCTTGGGGTGGGGGAAATAAAATCATATATGAAATATATATCACAAACCTTCAAGTTCTATATAAATATCCACAATTCACCTAGATTCCTGATTGAACAACAGTCCCCTTTTCTCTAGTGTGCCAATTACCCCAAAATCCCTATAATGGGCTGAACAGGATACCCTTAATGAAGGAGCAAAGTAAACTTAATTAATAGGATAAACAAAACCAAGTCAAAGCAATACCACAGTGGCATAGAGTCTGTAGGACAGGAATAGTACTGCTTGCTTTTTTAGAGCTCCAACTGGAGACATTCAAGCTTCCGGCTCAGAACTTCAACAAAAGTTGATCCAAACTGTTGAACTGGCTATATTCTAGAGAGCCATCCAGAACTTGGAAGAGGAAAATGAATGATTCCAGGGTTGGGTGGAATTAATTTGCCTGATCCACAAGAAATATGAAAAGTCCCACCAATTGGTTAATATGAAAGACAGAGAAGTTTCAAGTTTTTTTTTTATAAACTGAAGTCTTTGTAATTTTTCACTGTCTGATAATACCTACAAAAAGTGGAATTTGTTTTAATCACTGTGAACAAAAATTATGACAAAAGTGAGAATTAAAGACTAGTTAATCAGTTACAGAAGTGGGAAGAAGCATAGGTACTATGTGGCAATATAATGAGAAGTGTACCGGGGAAACGGCATCAAGAATATTTATTATACAAGAGAGAAAGCTATTATGAGACCAAATAAATATAATTATTTTGGTCAGGATGACAAGTATGCCTTTTGGTATGCAGGAATTTTCACATACAGGAAGTACCTGGAAAGTTTCCTACAAGGAAAGATTTCAGTATCATGGTTAGTGTTGTGTCTAGAACGATATAATTTTTCAGGAATGTTTCAAATGAACATTTTAAAGGAAATATTGTTTATATTATTAAACTAAAAAAGGTCAATAAACATTAATGTCCCCATATTCAAATAGACACAGCAGGACAATTTCACATAAAAATGAAACCATCATATGCAATTCTCATTTCATTCTATATCAGTCCATTTAAATCTTCCGAAGTTTATTTCTAAATCCATCCTTTTTTTTTCATTGCTTATAAGGCAGTAATATTGTATTATATTCATATCTCATAATTTAATTAGTCATTCCCATGTTTATGGGCTCTAACATTACTTCTAGTTCTTTACTGATTGTTTTCTAAAATGTGGCTACATATATTCATTTATATATGCAACCTTTTCTTCTTTTAGGGTTATTTCTTGGGGAGATTTTCTTTTTAGTGTTATAATGGTCTCAAGGACTGTATGTGATTTAATGACTTTGGGGATAAAATTCCAAATTTCTTTCTACAATTATTGGAATTTCATGATTCTAACAAAAATACTTTAGTATGCCTTGTTTTCCATTGCTCATCTGACCATTGTCATTTTTGGTTTTCTGTCAATTTAAATAATCTTATATTTGTGAGGTTAAAAATATAGCTGCTAATGGATTCGAATATTTCTATTCATAACTGCCTATTGAATCCTCTTAGTATTTATCTATTGAGAAATGAAATTTCTTCTTATGTAGCTGTATCAATTCCCTATTTATCTTATATATAATTTATTTAACAGAAAAATTGTGGTAAAGATTATTGTGTAGTTAATTGCTTCCCTATTAATTTTGATTACATTAGTATTGTGTGTCCAAATAATTTTTTAAATACTCTGTAACGAATTATTTTTTCCTGTTTTATCTTCTGTAATCCTTTCTAGCCTTGGATTGGTCTAGAACTCTTCCTGTATGCATGGAAGTGAAAGATATTTCTTTTCCAGGTCCTCTAATGTGTTTATGATTTTACTTTTTAAAAATCAAAAAGTTTTGTGGTATATTATTTAAAGTTTTGGTCTAAACTTAATTTTTTCTCATCCTGCTTTCAATTTTTCTGGCAATATAGTCAAGTAGTGAATAGTTTACCCAGGGTATGAAGGCAATGGATTCATTGAATATTATACTATTATATTCAATTGTTTCTAAATCTAGTGTACTTAATTTTATTGATCAATTTTCCTACTTTAATGAGTACCAAATTGATTATTGCTTTGTGGTATAGTTTGATATTCAGTATTATTAGGGGATCTTTCTTCCCACTATTTTTTTTCATTATTTAGTTCAAGATCTTTGAATTTTTGCTCCTGCACATGAATTTTATTATTTTTCTAGTTCTATAAAGTAATCCTTTGTGGGGCAGCTAGGTGGTACAGTGAATAGAGCAAAGTGAATAGGAGGACCTGAGTTCAAATCCAGCCTCAGACACTTGACACTCTTATTGGCTATGGAACCTTGGGCAAGTCACTTAACCCCAATTGCCTTGCCTTCCCCCCTCCAGAAAAAATAAAGCAAACCTTTGATAGTTTGAATAGTAAGTCAATAAATATATTAATTAAGATATGTAGCATTGTCAGTTTTAATGTATTTGTTGTTCACTTGTTTTCAGTCGTGTCTAACTCATGTCATTTGGGGTTTTCTTGGCAAAGATACTGCTATGATTTCCCATTTCCTTCACCATCTCATTTCACAGATGAGAAAACTGAGGCAAACAAGGTTAAATGATTTGCCCAGAGTCACACAACTAATATCCCTAAAGTCAGATTAGAACTAAAAAAGAGAGAATCTTCCTGAATTCAGGCCCAGCTCTCTATTCACTGTTTCACCTATCTACCCATTTTTATTATATTATCAGAACCCAATAATAACCAAATAATTCCTCTACAATTTTTAAAGTATTCCTTCATTGTCATAAAGAGTGTTTACCAGTTTTTTGTGTATATTTTGGTAGGTGTACTCCAAATGAATCACATTATAAAACTATTTTATTTAAATTTGTTAATCTCTTCCTCCTGTTTTTTATAGGAAATGTAGAGAAAAGTTGATGATTATTATGAACTTCTTTTATATTCTGCTACTTTACTGAAGTTTTTAATTGTGTCTATTAAGCTTTAGCTGAATCCCTGGGATTAGTTACATTCCTTTTAAGGTTATGGTTCAGAATATCTATCCCATCATCCTGATGGCACATTTAATGGTTTTATCAACAAAATATCATGCCAGACTATCCACTCTTATATTTGCCAGAGGTTTTAGATTGATAAGTAAGAGAAATGATGAAGACAGAATTTATCCAATTTTAACAAAACAGTTAAAACAGTCTTTTATATCATTCTTCTAGATAAAGAGATTGATATGTTGTTATAAAATGTACATAATAATAAAATTTGGTAGATTAGGGAAAAGTTGAATAGCAGTAGTTAAAAGAATAGTCATTAATTTTCTGATGTAACTTTGAGATAAGGTTTCTAATTGGGTAATTGTAGTATCTATACATCATTTTATGCTTTTTATTAGGTTTATCAATAGTATTTATTTGTTTTATTTATATCTCAAAAGCACCATGATCTGCATGGTGAAGGGACCATTATCATTGACAGTCACACATCCTCAAAGAATTAAAGACACAGAATGAAAGTACAGAATTGACTTCTAAAACCATTCATGTTTAACCAAAAATTCATGAGTCAAGATAGACTCTCTCCAATTAGTATTGAAATTTCTCAAATTCTTGTAACTCCTGGTTGTGAATGATTTTAGAATATTACTCCAAAGGACAAGTTAGAATGAATATCTCATTTTAGTCTTCTTCAAAGTAATGGGCTTAAGCAAATGGAAATGAAATATCCTTCAAAGTTTCATTAAAGCAAAAGTGAAGGGCAGCACCAAAATTCATCTGCATTTTCCCCCAGATGCCAAAGCAGGTATTTAGGTCCATGTATGTATGAATAACTTGGGGGTAGTGGTGATAGTAGTGGTATATAGGGAGCAAAACAGTGTGGAGTTTTATTGAAAAAGGCCCTTCATAGCTTTAACAACTGTCCCTTTGGCTTCTTAAGGATGGCTTTAAAATTTTGGTTTGGTCTTTTTTTGATTTTACGTGATTGCTTCCATAACCATTAGCAGTCAGTCTATTCGAATAAAAATAAAAAGCAGCACTTTAAAATACTCTTTGGCACTTCAAAAGGCTGTATATTAGAGAGCTAATTGGTGCAGCTTTTACAACTTTCCCATTGATTTTTTTGCATTGATTTTTTTCCCCTCCTTGGAGCTGCAGAGTCCCCCTCTCTTTCCATCCCGCTGCTATCTTTATGATTTCAGCTCCTCAGCTCACATGGACAAGATTGCTGCTAGAAGAGGGAACAGGTAAAAGCAACAGGCTACCTAAGAACTTTTGTTCTCCCATTGCCATTTCCTCATTTCAGAACAGGTAGCAAGTCAGCTGCTACTTCTGATATTGATTCGAGATGGGGAGAAAGCAATCTCCCTGATAGCTGGATAGTTTGAGGCTGGTTCCATTAAAAGACCTTCACGTGCCTCTGTTTGGTACCATGACTTTAGGCATGGTATAGAAATAGTTTCTTAGGCAGTTGAAACATTCAAATGCTAGCCTTAACCTAGCAACATTGTTTTTCATGAACATTTCTTTTAATTCTGCCAAATACTAGGGCATGAGTTGGAATATGAAAGGAATTCATGTCTTACCACTTTCACAATCATCCAAGGAAGCATCTATATAGGACTGGGATATGGAATAAAGAGTTAAAATGCTTGGAGTTGAGTCCCCAAATCAACACTTATTAGCTGCATGACTGATATTAAGTTATTTACTGTCTCTCTGAGCCCATTTCATCATCTGTAAAAATCAATGTGTGTTTCGCATCTCACACTTTTGCTGCAAAAAGCATTGTGTTATAGAGAGCATTGCCTGCTGGATCTGGAGTTAGGATTAAACAGTGCAAAACTTTCTCCTGGCACTAGCTGCAGGATCATGGGGAAATCACTTAAATGCTCTAATCCTAAGGTTATGCATCTGAAAAATGGGAGTAGTGGCACTCCATGCTAGCTCATATGATTATTTTTAAAAATGTGACTTAAAATGATAAAGTGCTGTATTATTGTTAAAATTATAGGAGGAAGTAAGGTATAGGAAATGATACATTGATTTTGGGACTAGGAGGACCTGGATTGAAATCTTGCCGCATTCTTTTACCAATTATGTAGCCTTATACAAATCACTTAACCTTTCAGAGCCTCAATGCTTCATCTATACAATGAGGTTGATACTTAAGTGAAAAGCAGTGTGTTAAAATAGATGATAGCTTTGTACCAGGAATTTGAGGACTTGGGTTCAAATGTTGTCTTCAATTTAGCTTTTCTGCTTCAATTTATTCCTTATCAAATGAAGGTATAGGACTAGATAAGTGGTATTAAGCTCAAATAGAAATTAATCTGTCCTTTAACACATTGACTTAGAGAACTACAAATTAACATTATCTATGTTGTACAGTAATTCCCAATTAGATTTTTATCCGGTTCAAGCCACTTTGACAACTCCATACTAAATGACCTTTAAAGCACCACCTCCCTATATCTAAATCTAAAAAAGCCCTAATAGCATTAAATAATTAAATATACATTTCAAGAGATAAACATTGCTTAATTTCTTTATTTGTTAAGAATCTTGGAAATCTTATACCCACAGAACAAGTTCAATAAAAATATTCCTTTCAGATAATTTTCTGGCAAAAAGTTTCTCTTAATTTCCCTAGCTTGCTCCTTTTATTGGCAGTGCCAGGCTTTCTCTACTTTACTTCATCTTCTAGTCCCACTTTGCTTCTGCTTTGTTTAGGAACAATGTTTTTGCCTTTCAGGCAGCTTGGAAACTCTGAGTGCAGCATTTTGAAAGGGTCAAGCGACATAATTTTTGGATAATCCAACCATTGTATTAATAAGGCAAAATTTTAATAAAAGGATAGTCATTTGGCAGTCTTTCTCTTAGATCAAAGACAATTAGGGACATTTATAGGTCCTTGGAAGAGTAGCTGTTCCCCACCATGGCAATCAATTCTGATTGGTTAACAATAAGTGAGAGAATGAATATTAAAATGAGGGGCTCGACCTACATTTTCAGTATGTCACTTACTTCTTAATTTAACCCCAGCCTTGGACAATCTATTCCAAGAAATTGTCCCCACCCTAACCTGAGCAGAACACAATGACTGCCCCACCTGGTTGGGATCTGGATAGAGGAGAAGGTTAGCTCAATCTTCAGAGATTTAGGTCTTGAAATGAGGATAAAAGAAAAAGGGGACTTCTGAATCTCCCCAATCATTGGTTATTAATAATTATTTCTTTTATGGATGTCTCTGTGACTTTTCTCTCCCTAATTACCAATATTTAATCAGTCACCATGACCTGTCTAACAAATTCAGTATTTGGCCATTTCCAATTCCATGACCATTCCTTATGTCCTTATCATCAGAAACCTAGATTCCTGCTTTTATGTATTTTTGTTTAATGGGAAGATCTTTCTCATCCATTAATGGGCCCATGTGACCTTCCTGAGTCACACGGAAGCCTGAGTCACATGAGTCTTGATTAACCGGTGGTGTAGGAACTATGGAGCACAGCCCAGAGGAAGTTGAGAGTGAGAGAAGTTAGAGCAAAGGGAGAGAGTGGACACAGGCAAACAGACAGCAAGGATTGCAAGGGTTGTAGGAATGCCCAAGCAAGAGGAACACTTTGGGATGGTGTTGCCCTCTGCATTGTTACTGTGTATAGATTTCTTGGTGCTGTGATGTAATTGGTTTTCTGGTGTTGGGATTTGGCATTTGGGTGTATGAATAAATGTTTTGCTTCTTTATTCTAAATAGAGAGTCTGTTATATTTTTTTGATTCAGAACTATGCTGGTATATTCATAGTCACTGTCAGTGTTGTAAATATTGCCTTGGTGATACACTGCTTTATCTTCTTGCCTAGTTGTAATGAGAATATAAATTTTTAAGATCTTCCCTGCCCCTAGGCTAAAGTACACCTGGAGCCTGGGGTGGGAGGCTTCTTTTTCAGTAGATACTTCTTGATTGGCCAGTGGGTCAATAAGGTTGTTACATTCTCTGAGCCAGGAGAAGGCTATATAAGCCCTGATGTGTAGCCTTGTTTTGGGGCTCACTTTGAGAAATGTTCTGTGATTTGATCTGGATTCTGGGAAGCCGTTATTGAGAGACAGCCCCCCCTCGGCTTTGAAAAACCCAGATGTTGAAACGCAGATGTTGATTTGGTATGGATGTAATGGTTAGACAGTTTGGAAATCTCTCTACTTGATCTGTTTCTCTGACTTGATAATTCTGTCTGTGTATTCTGAAGTTTAGGGTGCTGACCTTTTTCCCCTGAACTAGTTAAACAATACATATCTGACTGATTCAAGTAAGCTTGTTAACCCATTTTAAGTTGATTTCCTTTATCAAAGCAGATCCAAGAACCTGTGTGAGCAGCCACCCTGGGGATGATGGGGTGCTTACTGCTACAAAATGGCATCACAAACAGGATCAGCAGAGTAAAAGCAAAGTATGAGGGCTGGGATAATTGTTTGTTTCCCAGTTGTGGTAGCTGTGACTCTGTGGAGCCATGGAGCAGGAGAGAAGAATGGCCAGCATGCAGACTTCACTGAGCTGAGAGCAGGAATGGTGAGCTGCCTACATCAGGACCTAGGCAGAAGCCAGGAGTGGCTGCTGCCTGTGGGAGGAAAAGGAACCCAGGAGTTCAGAATTCAGCCACAGAAAAAGATAAGAACTGAGCAGCAAAGCAGGGGCACTGAGTGTGATTCCTTGTTGCATCCCACAGTTTGGGACCCAGGGGGAGGATGGACTTGTGACTATGGTGGGTGGGATGAAGTGCCTTGGACCTCCAAGGGCCCCACCATTTTGGTTTTGTTGCCCAGCCCCCCTCTCTGTACTTGGAAGCAGGGGCTGGACCTGTGTGAGGGGAAGGACACCCCCCTCCCCCCAAGAGAACTTTATTTGGACTCTTGTTTTGAATTCAGGTGATAATGCAATGTACTTTGTGTTTGTTTGGTCCTGTGGCCACTTTGGTAACTTTAGTTATGTATCTTGCAAATGTGACCTATGATTCTTAATGCTAATTCAAAAGTAAATTGTCTATGCTATGGGCAGATCTTGGGGCCCAATGTAAAGCGAATGTAAATTTAAAGATCTTCCCTTCCCCTAGGCTAAAGTGCACCTGGAGCCTGGGGTGGGAGGCTTGTTTTTCAGTAGATACTTCTTGATTGGCCAGTGGGTCAATAAGGTTGTTACATTCTCTGAGCCA
>NW_027186304.1:16824437-16868863 GCF_028583685.1 Petaurus breviceps papuanus
CCCCCAGGCTCCAGGTGCACTTTAGCCTAGGGGCAGGGAAGATCTTTAAATTTACATTCCCATTACACTAGTACCATCTACTTCAGGTTCTTCTCTCTCTAATCAGCTCTATGCATTGCCACCAGATTAATTTTTCTGAAATATTCCTTTCATCATGGTGCCTCCTGCTTGACAAACCTGCAATAACTCCAATTGGTTATAGGGTAAAACTCAAATTCCTCAGCCTTATTCAGTTTTCCCCAGAATATCTATGCACTAGCTATCCAACCTGACCACTTTCTACTTACTGTGAGAGAGGGCAGATCCTACTGCTCCAACCATAGCCATCTCCTCACTCTACCTCAATGATGGTATGTTCATTTCCAAACCATGCCTTTGCTTTGGCTATAATGTCCTTTAGCAATTCCTTCATCTATATAAACCAGCATTTACTTCACAGCCTGATTTCACATCTCACCTCTTAAATGATTATGTTCTTGCAATAAATGTCTGCAATGCACATTTTGGCATCTTATCATATAGTTTACTCTTTGTTATTAGGCAGTAGTGGCAGAAGTAATCAGTGTTGCTTATCAGATAGATTATAAATTCTTGTTTTACAGGTATCACACCATGGACTACTTTTCCATTTCCCTTCAGTACCTATCAAAGTGCTATGTATCTAGAAAGAGCTCAATAATTATGTTATAAGAAGGGCATCAATAAAATAATCTTTCCCCTCTTAAATTATTGGTGAGAACACATTTATTAAAATCAATTAATCATAGTCATGTTATTTTTACAATTATTATTTTATTCTCCCCAATTACATGTAAAAACAATTTTAACATTCAATTTTTTTTTAATTTGAGGTTCATATTCTCTCCCTTCCTCTTCACCTTCTCAGTGAAAAAGAAAACAATTTGGTATAGGTTATACATGTGTAGTCATGCAAAACATATTTCTGTCATGTTGTGATAGAAAACATAGACCAAAAGAAAAAAAAAAGAAATCATAAATAATAAAGTAAAAAAGTACACTTTCTTCTGTATTCATATACCATCAGTTCTTTCTCTAGAGATGGGTAGCAATTTTCATCATAACTCCTACAGACCTATCTTGGACCATTGTAATACTGTGAAGAATTAAATCATGTACAACTGGTCACATTACAATATTGCTGTTACTGTGTACGATGTTCTGATTCTATTCATTTCACTTTGTATCAGTTTATATAAGTCTTTCCAAGTCTTTCTGAAAGCATCTTGTAGCATCATTTCTTATAGTATAATAGCATTCCATCAAATCGTATACCACAATTTGTTCAGACATTTATCAATGGATGTGTATTCCCTCAATTTCCAGATCTTTGTCATCAGAAAAGAATTACTATACATATTTTTTACATATAGTTTTTTTTTCTTTTTTCTTTTTTTTAATCCCTTTGGGGATACAAACTGAATAGGTGCTATTGCTGGGTCAGAGGATATGCAAGGTTTTGTAGTCCTTAGGACTTTGATCCAAATTATTCTAAAGTTTTGTTGAATCAGTTCACAACTCCATCACAAATGAATTAATGTCTTAATTTTCCCATAACCCCTCAAATATTTATTGTTTTCCTTTTCTGTACTATTAGCCAATCTAAGAGGTATGAGGTGGTACATCAGAATTGCTTTAATTTTCATTTCTCCAATAAAGAGTGATTTAGAGCAATTTTATATGTGTATAGAGAGCTGTGATTACTTCATCTGAAAACTATTTTTTTCATCTGTTTGTATATTGTGATAATTTATCAATTGGGGAATGGCTATTTTTTTTAATAAATTTGATTCAGTTCCCCATATATTTGAGAAATAAGGCCTTTATCAAAGAAATATGTTTCAGTTTTTTTTTTTAAGTTAGGATTGCTAACTGGATTTCCCTCCATCCTATTTCTCCCTTATTTATTCTATTCTCTCTCTCCTTTCACCCTGTCCCTCACCAAAAGTGTTTTGTTTCTGACTACCACATTCCCCACTTTACCCTTTCTTCTATTACCCCTCTGTCTCATCCCTTTCCCTTCCTATTTTCCTGTAGGGTATGATAAATTTCTATTCCTGATTTAGTGTCTATGTTATTCCCTATTGGAGCAACTTCTACTGACAGTAAGGATGACAACTTCTAATGAAGCCAAGATGGCAAAGTAAAAGCAGGAACTTGATTGAGCTCCCACTTCATCTACCTCTGATACCAGTAATAACTGACTACAAATTTTAGAGCTATAGAACCCATGAAGTGACAGAGAAGAATCAAATGTCCTCTTGAAGACTGCCTGGCAGGCTGGCAGGAAGGGTCAATCACACCAAGCTGGGAGCAGAGTGCAGTCCTGCATGAGCCATGCCAGCCCAGACCAGCAATGACCTAGACCCGTAGCACAGCCCAGCCAGAGAAGACTTTAGGAGACTGAATAACGAGAAACTGTGGTGGTTTCCAGACTTCTCAACCCATAAACACCAAAGAGAAAGTAAAAGGTCAGTAGAAAACTCTGTTGGAACTGGGTGAAAGAAGAGCACAGGTCGGTCTCTGCCCCCAGGTTGGCAGAGGTGGCAATGGCTGCAGCATCTGTTCACATGGCTGCATCCTAAGCTCCAGGCCTACAGATCATAGGGGAACCAAGCAACCATTAAGAAGTGAATTGCTCTTGCTTTGACCTGCTTGGATATGGGTTGAAGTCTTGGGTAATGGTCCTGTAGTGAGAAGCGTTAGCATGCCAGAGCTTGTGGCAGCTGTAGAGAGGGTGCCCTCCTCAGAGCTCTGACAACAGCAGCACACAATCCCAGAAATTTGGGAAACAGCACTCCCCCCTCTGGAAACAGAATTCTACTGTGGCAAAGAGCTCAAAAGTCAAGTAATTACCTGGCAAGATGAGCAAACAGAGGAAGCACAATAAGACCATAGAATCTTTTTGGGGGACAAAGAAGATCAAAACATAGAAGCAGAAGAAGACAACAAAGTCAAACCCCGGCATTAAAAGCCTCCAATAAATGAATTAGTCACAGGCCATAGAGGAGCTCAAGAAGGATGAGGACGGGCATATGGGTTTTGATAACTTCATCAGCTGTCTCGTGCACCTGTATGCCATGTTCCGTGCGTTGAAGTCTGTGGACAAGGATGGCAGCGGTCAGATCTGGGTGAACATCCAAGAGTGGCTGCAGCTTACCATGTACTCCTGAGGGCCATGCATCTATCCACCTGACTGGTCATCAGTTCCCCCCTGTAGCAGCAAGCACCCCAAGCTTCCTCAGGGTAGCTGCTCACACAGGTTCTTGGATCTGCTTTGTTAAAAGAAAGCAACTCAGAATGGGTTAACAAGCTTACTTTAGTCAGTCAGACCATATATAATTTACCTTGTTCAGGGGAAAAAGGTCAGCACCCCGAACTTTATTTGAACTCTTGTTTTGAACTGAACTGATAATGCTATGCACTTTGTTTGTTTAAGGCCCAGTGGCTGCTTTGGTACTTTAGTTCTGTGTCTTGTAAATGTGACCTAAGAGATGTTCAGTGCTAATTCAAAAGTAAATTGACTATGCTATGGGCATGAAAGATCTTGGGGCCGAATGTAATGGGAATGCAAATTTGGAAGATCTTCCCTGCCCCTAGGCTAATGTGCACCTGAAGCCTGGGGAGGGAGGCTTGTTTTTCAGTAGATACTTCTTGATTGGCCAGTGAGTCAATAAGGTTGTTACATTCTCTGAGCCAGGAAAAGGCTATGTAGGCCCTGATGTGTAGCTTTGTTTTGGGGCTCACTTTGAGAAGTGTTCTGTGATTTGATATGGATTCTGGGAAGCCATTGTCTGGAGCCCCGCCTTGGCTTTGAAAAACCCAGATGTGGAAACCCAGATGTTGACTGGGTATGGATGTAATGGTTGGACAGTTTGGAAATCTGTCTACTTGATCTGTTTCTGTCTTGATAATTCTGCCTGTATACTTTCAAGTTCGGGGTGCTGAACTTTTTCCCCTGAACAAGGTAAATGATATATGGTCTGACTGATTAAAGTAAGCTTGTTAACCCATTTTGAGTTGCTTTCCTTTAACAAAGCAGATCCAAGAACCTGTGTGAGCAGCCACCCTGAGGACGCTTGGGGTGCTTGCTGCTACACCCCCCCCCACGCCACCACCACCACCAAGTACAGAGATTGCCAGGAAGCTGCCCTGCTCCTCCCCTGCATTTCTGTCATTCTCAGCCTGGCATGGGAACCCTTGGGCGCAGGCTCCACCAGACGCTGAGGCCATGTTATCCCTGGGGTGCCCCTTCTACCCCTGACTGTACAAATATGACCACCACCCAGAAGCCCCTGCTCTCCAATTGTCCCAAACCCCACCTCCGAAATGTGCCAACCAGCCACATGCATCTGCCCCCCAGTATCCCTGTAAACATGTTACATGCTCTAACATGCCAGCCACATGCTTCCCAGCCTCCTTAGAAATACTTAGGCTGCAATGTGCTGCCCCTCAACTCCACCCAGCACCACATGCTGTAACATGCCACCCACTGCCCCCAAAACCTTGCAAATACGCGTTACATGCTTTAACATATCTGCAGGTGCCATCACACACCTGCTGACCCCACAAGGCTCTTCTGGTAGTGTGCTTTCTCCCCTCCTCTCTGGGTAGGCCTGGGAGGAAGGGCAAGGCTTCTGGGCTGCCCCAAAGCCCAAAATACACAGTTGTCACAAGGGGAAAAAATGTTTGAAAGAATTCTATTTGGATGAATATTCATTTTTCCCCTAAAGGATTATTCTTAAGTTTTTCTGGAAAGGTGATTCTTGCTTGTAATCCTAACTCTTTTGCCTCTGGAGTATCATATTGCAAACCTTTAAGTTCCTTTTTCTTTTTTTTTTTTTTAATAACAAGGCAATTTATTAATGAATCTGGTGTGGTTTGTCCTAATGTTTTTTGTTGGCAGCTGCTACCTCTCCAGCAATTCTGTCCAGGTCTCTCTGTCCCTGAGGTGTCAGTTTCCGGCCCCCCATCCTGGTCCTTCTCCACCATCTTGAGCCCCTCCAGAGGCTGCAAGACTCTCTGGGCCATGCTCTTGGAGCCCTGGCTGAAGTGGTGGGCATGACGCCCTTGCGCTGGCAACTCCCGTAGATCTTGGTCATGGAGCTGTAATGGGAATGCAAATTTGGAAGATCTTCCCTGCCCCTAGGCTAAAATGCACCTGAAGCCTGGGGAGGGAGGCTTGTTTTTCAGTAGATACTTCTTGATTGGCCAGTGAGTCAATAAGGTTGTTACATTCTCTGAGCCAGGAGAAGGCTATATAAGCCCTGATGTGTAGCTTTGTTTTGGGACTCACTTTGAAAAGTGTTCTGTGATTTGATCTGAATTCTGGGAAGCCGTTGTTTTCAAACCCCCAGCTTTGAAAAACCCAGATGTGGAAACCCAGATGTTGACTGGGTATGGATGTAATGGTTGGACAGTTTGGAAAGCTGTCTACTTGATCTGTTAATGTCTTTATAATTCTGTCTGTATATTTTGAAGTTTGGGGTGCTGACCTTTTTCCCCTGAACAAGGTAAACGATATATGTCTGACTGATTAAAGTAAGCTTGTTAACCCATTTTGAGTTGCTTTCCTTTAACAAAACAGATCCAAGAACCTGTATGGGCAGCCACCCTGAGCACCCTTGGGGTGCTTGCTGCTACAGGAGCCCACGCCGGCGCCGCCACAGAAGTACAGGTGCCAGGCGGTAGAGGCCGCTCACGTGTAGAACCAGTTCTCATCAGAGGGCGCCAGCTCCTTATGCTTGTCCAGCTTGACTGTGTCCACCCATTCAGGGACTTTCAGTTTCCCTGACTTTTTCAGAAAGGCGGCCAGGGCCCACACGAACTCCTGCTGGTTCACGTCTTTCACGGTTACTCTGGGCATCGTGCGGGCTCCGCGCGGCCAGCCAAGGGAAAGCTTTAAGTTCCTTTAAAGTAGAACTGATAAATTTTGGGTTATACTGACTGTAGCTGCACTATACTTGAATTGTTTCTTACTGGCTGCTTGCAATATTGTCTCCTTGACGAGGAGCTCTGGAATTTGTTTATAATGTTCCTGGGAGTTTTCATTTTGAAATGTCTTTCAGCAGGTGATTGGTGTGTTCTCTCAATTTCTGTTTTACTCTCTGGTTGAAGAATATCAGGGAAATTTTCCTTGAAAATTTCTTGAAAGACAATATCTAGGCTCTTTTTTTGGTCCTGGCTTTCATGGTATCCATCCATTTTTAAAATTACATCTCCTGGATCTGTTTTCCAAGGAGATATCTCACATTTATTTTTTCTTGATATCTCATAAAGTCATTAGCCTCCATTTGCTTAATTATAATTCTTAAGGAACCAGGGTGGTTAGGAGGCAGAGTGAATAGAGAACCAGCCCTGGAGTCAAGAGGACCTGAGTTCAAATCTGGCCTCAGTCACTTAACAGTTACTAGCCATGTAACCTTGGGCAAGTCACTTAACCACAATTGTCCAGCCTTCCCCCCTTCAAAAAAAACAAAAGCTAATTATTAAGCAATTATTTTCTTCAGTGAACTTTTGTATCTTCCTTTCCATTTGGTCAGTTTTTCTTCAGTAAATTTGTGTGTCTTTTTTTTTTCCATTTGCCCAATTCTGCTTTTCAAGGCATTCTTTTCCTCATTGGCCTTTTGTACCTCTTTTGCCATTTGGTCTATTCAGGTTTTTAAGGTGTTATTTTCTTCAGCATTTTTTGTCTCCTTTGCCAAGGTGTTGACTCAGTTCACATGATATTCTTGCATCACTCTTTTTCTCTTCCCAATTTTTCCTCTACCTTTATCACTTGATTTTCAAAATTATTTTTGAGCACTTTCATGACCTATTACCAATTTGTGTTTTTCTTGGATGCTTGGGATATAGGAGCTTTGACTTTGTTTTCTTCTTCTGATTGTGTGTTTTGATCTTCTTTATCACCATAGTAACTTTCTAAATTAAGAATCTTTTTCTATTGTTTTCTCATTTTTCTATCCTATTTCTTCAGTCTTAATTCTTTTCTAAAATGGGGCTCTGCTTCCCAGGTACAAGGTGACTGTCCCAAGCTTCAGGTGGTTTGTGCAGCTTTTTTTTCAGAAATCTTTCTAGGGATCTGTTAGTTTTCAGGTCTTAAAAGGTGGTATGATGTAGAAGAGCAAAGGAAGGAAGCATTATAATAAAGTATGATGTAGTGAAAAACAAATGAAATGATCATAACCATGACAGAGAATGAGGTAAAGTTGCCCACAAAATAAAGGAGAGAGGTAAAGTGCATCAGAAATGAAAACCCCAAAATGTGTTCATTTAAATGAGCTACACTTAGAGCATAATGGTCCACAAATAGTTAAAATTTGAAATTGGTATAGACTCTATTACACCTTAGCTAAACTGGAAAATAGATTGTGTGGTAACCATGAGTTCAGATAAAACAATAGTAAAAACAGACACAACTAAAACCTTTTCACTGTCTTTTATAAGTAATGAAAAAACATTGTTTTTAAAGGCATCATAGATCATGAAGTAATATAAAAATTAAATATTTATGCAACAAATGCCCCACAATGTAAACATTTACACTAATTTAGCTTCAGATAGAGACAGTATTAACAACTTCAAGTTGGTCTTTTCAGACATTGTCAAATCTGATTAGCAGATAAGTTAAATATATGAATAGAATTTTAGAAAAATGTATAGATATGCTATTCGTTTCAAATATACAACAAAATTATTATGTAAATTTCATTTTACCTTCTTTTTCTTCTCCCCATCTCACCCTAGAAGTGGCTATCATTAGACAAAGATAGGTAGGTAGATAGATAGATAGATGTGTGTACACATGCATGAGCATATGTTAGTATATATACATATACATGTGTATTGTATGTGAGTGTAAAATTATTTTTACATAATTTTTTCTCTGGATACAGATAGTATAATTCTTCATACATCCTTTATAGTTAATTTGTGTATTTCTAATAGTCAAAACACCTTATTTCCTCAGTCATTCTTTTTTTTTTAATCAAATACTTTATTAACTTCTGGTTTACATCATTATTTCCTCAAGATTTTGAGTTACAAATTTTCTCCCTGTTTTACCTCTACCCACCACCCCAAAATAGCAATCCCACTGGATATCCCAACTTCCAATCTGCTCTCTCCCATATCTTCTCTCATACCCCCTATGACATTCCAGTAGGGCGTGGTGGATCTCTATGCCCAAGTGCCGGTATATCTTATTTCCAAATTACATGTAAAATAATATTAATAATGGTATATATATATATATATATATATATATAAACATTGGATTTTAAAACTTTTAATTCTAGATTCATTCTATTCCTCCCTTGTCACCCACCCTTACTGGGAAGATAAGCAATTCAGTATAGGTTGTACATGTGTAGCTATGCAAAACATTTCCATAGTGGATAAATTTTAAGAGATTGACTATATTTCCCTTCCTCCTATCTCACCTCCCATTTGTTTTACTCTCTACTTTGATCCTGTCCATTTTCAAAAGTGGGTCCTTCCAACTTCCTTCCCTGCCGGCCTGCCCTCCATTCCATCACCCCCCCTCTCATTCCCTTCCCCCTACACTCCTGTAGGGTGAGATACCCTATTTAGTGTGTATGTCATTCCCTCCCTAAGCCAAATTCAATGAGAATAAGGTTCACCCATTCCCTTTTGCCTTCCTGTTCTTCCCCTCCATTGTAACAATTTTCCCTTGCTGTTCTATATGAGATAGTTACCCCATTCTGTTTCTCCCCATCTCCTCTCATTATATTCTTCTCTCACCTCTTAATTTCACTACACACACACACACACACACACACACACACACACACACACACATTTCTATTCCCTTCAACTATTCTCATACTGAGAAATGTTTCATCAGTTACAATTATCATTTTTCCATGTAGGAATGTAAATAGATCAACTTTGATAAGTTCCTTATGATTTCTTTTCCCTGTTTACCTTCTCATATTTCTCTTTCTTCTTGTATCTAAATGTCAAATTTTCTTTTCAACTCTGGTTTTTCATCAAGAATACTTGAAAGTCCTCTATTCCACTGAATGACCATATTTTTCCCTGAAACATGATACTCAATTTTGCTGGGTAGGTGATTCTTGGTTTTAATTCAAGCTCCTTTGACCTCTGGAATATCATATTCCAGGCCCTCCAGTCCCTCAGTGTAGAAGCTGCCAGATCATGTGTTATCCTGATTGTTTCCAAAATATTCAAATTGTTTCTTCCTGGCTGCTTGTAATATTTTCTCCTTGATCTGGGAATTCCAGAACCTGGCTATTATATTCCTAGGAGTTTTCCTTTTGGGATCTTTTTCAGGAGGTGATCAGTGGATTCTTTCAATGTCTATTTTGCCCCCTGGTTCTAAAACATTAGGACAATTTCCCTTGAGTATTTCTTAACAAATTATTTCTAGGTTCTTTTTTTGATCATGGCTTTCAGGTAGTCTAATAATTTTTAAATTATCTTTCCTGGTCTCTTTTCCAGGTCTGTGATTTTCCCAATGAGATATTTCAAATTGCCTTCTATTTTGTCATTTGTTTGGATCTGTTCAATAGTATCTTGATTTCTCATAAAGCACCGTTTGTTCCAATCAAATTCTGAAGGAATGATTCTTTTCATTGAACTTTCGAGATTATTTTCTCCATCTGGCAAACTCTGATTCTTAAGGCATTCTTCTCCTCATTGCCTTTTTGAACCTCTTTTGCCATATGAGTTAGTCTATTTTTTAAGGTATTATTTTCTTCAGTCTGCTTGTTGACTCTCATTTCATAATTTTTTAGCATCATTCTCATTTCTTTTCCAAATTTTTTCTCCACCTCTCTTATTAGCTTTTCAAAATCCTTCTTAAGGTCCTCTATAGCCTGTAACCACCTTGTATTTTTCCTGGAAGCTTTTGGTGTGGGTCTTCTCAATTTTCTGTCTTCCTCCTGTTCCATGCTTTGATCCTTTTTGTCCCCAAAATAGGAGTGTGAGTTGGGTTGCTCTGCTTCCCTTGTTTGCTCATATTGCCACTCAATTACTTGACTTTTGGGCTCTTTGCCACAGTAGGATTCTGGTACCAGACAGGGGAGCTTCATCTCAATCGCTGGGGTTTTCTCAGCTGCCAAAGGTATTAGTTGGGTGCCCTCTCTCTAACCTCCTATGCCCTGGCACTTGGTCATGCTCCCCAGAACTTCCACCCTAGACAACAATCCAGATCCAAACAGCTTTTTTTGCAAGAGCAATTACCCCTCAGACTGTTCACTTGGTCCCCCTACAATCTGCAGGCCATGAGCTGAAGCAATCATGTGGCTGTGGCTGCAAGGCTGCTGTGCCTCAGCCCCTTCTGACCCCAGGGAAAAAGGCCAACCACACTCCTGAACTACTGGATCCCAAAGTCCACACTGCGATGACCTCTCACTTTGTCCTTAGCATCTATGTGTTGATAATTCTAGAAACCACCACAGCTGTTAGTGATCTGAAGTCCCTCCATCCAGTGGCTGGTCAGGCCCACCCTTAGGCTAACACCTCTGGCTCATGTGGGGCTGGTGTCTGCTTCCAGAGTGCTGTGCTGGCTCCTCCCTGCTGGCCTGCTGGGCTGTCCTCAGCAGGAGGTTAGCTTCTCTGTGTCATTTTGTGGGTTTTGTAGGTCCAAATTTTCTTTGCAGTCATCTTTTACATGAATTGGGGGAGGTGGAAGTCGGAGTCCCATGGAAGTCCTGTTTCTACTCTGCCATCTTGACTCTGCCCCAATATTGCTGATACAGTATACAGTGTTCTCTTTGTTCTGCTCATTTTAGTCTTCATTATTTCTTAAAAGTCTTTCCATGTTTTTTTTTTCTAAAATCATTGCAATCATAGTTTCTTATAGCACAGTAGTATTCCATCATAATTATATATGAAAAGTTGTTCGGCCATTTCCCAAATGATGGGCATCCCTGCAATTTCCAGGTGTTTTACACCATGAGGAGAGCTGCTATAGATGTTTTAGAACATATAAGTTCTTTGCCTTTTTCCCTGATCAGTCCAAGCAGTTTTTCATACAACCTCTCCAATATTTGTCCTTTATCATTTTTCAACTTTCTTTTAAACTTTATAAATCTGATGGGTATGTTGTAAAACTTTCAAGTTGCATTAATGTTAATTTCTCTAATAGTTAGTGATTTGGTGTACATATAAGTGTGTAGATATATAGATTAATGATAGATAGCCAGAAAGACAGACAGACAGACTGATAGATAAATAGATGGATGGATGGATAGATATACTGAAGGATGACTTAGCGTTAGAGCAAATGTTTGATGAAGGCTTATAAGGAAAACAAAGAAACAAGAAATTGACATTAAGAACTCAAGTCCATTTTCTCTTTAACATCCTAACTGGTGTTTTCCCCAACCCTATTCTTTCTTGCACTCGAAGGCTTCGTTAGACAATATCTACTACTAGTACTCATTATTCTAGGGACAATACTTAGTGGATGGATCTCTAGTATTATTACTCAAAAAATTTCCCCATTATTAATTAACCCTCTGAATTTATTAGCTTTTATGGGAAAATAAGATATTTACTGAGATTTGGAAAGAATACCTGCTTTAAAAAATAAAAACTCTTCTTCACAAAGCTATCATTTGATCTGTCCATTCCCAATAGCTATTGTAACATATCTCTGTTATTTTTTTTTTAATCTAAACTCCTTGAGAAGGATATCTACAGTAGATCCTTCCACTTCCTTTCTTCTAGAACTCTTATCTCTCCCCATTCTGTCTTCTATACTCAGCATTCAGCTGAAACTGATGCCTCCAAAGTTGTCAATGTCCTCTGAATTGGCAAATCCAATGAACTTTTCTCAACTCTCATCCTTCTTGACATGTCTATGAGGAACTTTGTACTGGGTTTCTTTTAAATTTCTTCTTTTTTTCTGCATTCTGAAGGAATTCATGGGGGAGATCAGATGAATTCCTGCTTCCACTCGGCCCATCTCTCTGCATTCTGGCATCTATCTTCAGATCAACCTCTATTCAAGAAGGCCTAAGTAGAACCCTATAGCCTGGGGACCATGTAGGCTCCTTCAGTTGTATATACACCAGGGAAAAGGAACAGAAAGGACACAACAGTTTTGTGTCTTTAACCCTTTTGCAGGGTCATAAATCCACTGTGGACTGTGGTTGAGGCTTAATGCTTCATACCAGTGTAGAAAGGATTAGGGTGTTGCAGATCCTATAGATCCTAAGAACTGGGGGGAAAATCCAGTTCATAAAAGGGAGGGAGGGCTAAAACTGAGGGCAACCTTTTTTTTTCTTAAGAGTTTCAGCTTTAGAAGTCCCGTAGGTCCAGAAACCATACTAAAGTATACAACGCTGATGGAAACGATGAATATTCAAAATGATCAAGTTTAGGAATGAAGTTGAAAAATTTGATAATGATGAGAAATTCAAACCATCAACCAGTTCAAGTATAGATACAGAGCTGCAACTAGACAATAATTTTAAAGTTTGGAAAAGTTTTATTAATCTTGCATATCATTGCTTATGTTCATATATTTTGAAGTGTGTTTTAATTATAACTAGTGTCCCAAATGTGTATTAGAGTAACTATCTCTGTCATTTAGATATTAAATTTTTTTCTGTTTATTTATGTATATATGAGTATATCTGATATTGCTATTATCAGAACTATTTTTTGCATTAATGAGTAGTTTTCTTTTCTTTCTAGTTTTCTTCTAGTTTTCTTTTCATGTATTTCATGATTACTTTTCTTATAATGTCATAAATCAATATATTTCCTTCATATAATGTAGACATTTAGTCACTGAAGTAGCCTGCCTACTGGTAACTTGAATTGCTCAGTACCTATAATTTATTATATTAATATGTGTTTGATGTAAATGGAATTTTGAAGTGATTAACTGAAGGTTTTGTGAAAGCATTCCTGTTATTCTAAGTGATGATGTTATAGTAGTTATGATAAATGTTTACTGTGTTACATGTTTTCAAAATGATTTAGAAGGAACTACAAAATTTTTATCCTGGGGATGAATGTATCACTGGGTTACAAAAACCCATCAGCACAGCAATTTTTTTTTTAGGATCAGCTCCTAAATACAGACTTGTGAGGACCTTCTCTATCTCCTAACTCACATCAGTACTAGATTGTTTGAAGGAATTCAGTAGAATTTAGTTTATTGGGGAGTTCCAGTGGCTTTGAGAAAAGAATTTTTTGCCCACATTTTGAAATGCCAGAAAAGAGAATTGAGAGTGAAATGGAGCTAGTGGATGGATGATCATGTAGACTGGAGAGGAGAAGAGATGAAAATATATTAGACTCAAGCTAAACCCAAGCAAAAACAGCAGTTGTGGTAGTTCCATAAACAGTTTCTTTCTTCTCCCTGCTTATCCCCAAGTTTAAATCACAATATCTTCCTTTAGAACCTCCCCTTTTCTGCTCCTCTCCCCAGACTGACTGAGACAGTGTTTGAATGCCTATTTTGATTTTTATGTTGATTGATTTTGGTAAGTTAAATAACATTAACAGCAATTTTCTCCAAGTTTATATGTTTACGTTTTGATATTGAAAGAAACCTCATAAGAGAACACATTTTTTCCAGTTTCATTTTAGAGTAGGACTTAATTGATTAAAGATAAAGAAAGATTTTGCAATTGTGATAATTTACTGAAGTGACCACAGAGAATACTAATCACCTTGTCTTTGAAACTGGAGAAAGAGAATTTATAAGTAAAATCATAGCAGAAATGGACGGAATAGTGATGGCTGTCTCAATTACTATATCATAGCCTGTAATTTAGTTAAATAGATACACATGTAGGCAGACATAGACAATTAGATAGATATCCTGGTATGTAGGATAACTATCTAGCTAGCTATGCTAGATATATCTATTGATATAGATAGATAAAGATATATGTGTGTATGTATATGTATATATCTGTGAATGTGTGTAGGATAGGGATAATGACAGGAGTTAGGATTTGACTGAAAAAGGGAACTCTTGAATGAGAAAGCCCCTCTGCCAATGTCAGTCAGCATCTATTTTTTTCTTTGCAACTTATAGCCTGATAGAGCTGCTAAGAAGTTGAATAACTTGCCCACACAACCAGTATGTGTTAGAGGTAAGGCTTGAACACAGTTTTGATTCTGAAGCTGGATTTCTGTCCACTATGCCATATTTTCTTTATGTGTTTGTGGGTATCTGTATGCATATACATATAAACACATACATACATATCTACAGATATACACATATCTGCACATTACATACCTATATGCTTACATATAAAATTCACCTTTACAAGTTTACATATGTGTGTATTTCATTGTATGCATAAATGGGGAATATGAAAGTTTTAAAGTCCATAGCAAAACAGCATTACATATATGTGTATATATAATACATGTAAATGCAGATAACACTATACATGAACATATGAAGGCATTAAAATATATAATACTATATAAATGGGAGGTATTATTAATCATAGGACTATGGTGGGGATTAAATTTGATTACATATGTAAAGTACTTTTTAACACTGAAACATTATACAATCAACGCTAGTTTGTAATGTTATCAGCAGCATTGTTATTATCACCATCATCATTATTAGCAACAGCAGCACTATTAAGTTGGGGAGGTTTCATTTCTTATTATATATAGTGTAACATTTTCTTAGATGATACATTTTTCATATTTTCATTATCAAAAACACAGACTTAAAGAGCCCCTAAAGGAAATTTTCAGGTTACTAAATATCATAGGAGTCTTTAATTTAAAATTAAAGCATTTGGGGTTTTTTGTGTGTTGTTGATTATATAGCATTGAGACATAAAGGACTAATTTTATGGAGGCATTTTATTTTCATCTATTCTGTGGTATTTTAAAACTTAGCCATCTTCCTGTTTCAAATTGTTTAATTTTTTTTTTTTGTTTTCTAGGCAACAGAGTAATTTTCACATTAAGCTATATAGTGACACATTTTTCCTTTAGGAAGTGCTCTGGCCTGTCTTTATCCCACAACCATTGGATTTTTACTAAATAAACTCTACAGCTATTAAAACTGCTACTCATTTCTTTCTATCATTATTAAATGAACTTGAAATTTAACTCTATATTAAATTATTCTTAAAATGTCCTTTTTTTTTTTACAAAAAGAAAGCCTCAAAGCTAACCAATGTATAGGTATCAATCTGGAGTTAAAACAAAAAAGTATTTATGAAGAAATCAGTGGGCTGACCCATAGAACATTGAATTATTCTTGTAATCATATAATGGTAGTATTTTAAAAGAATTTAGACTTCAAATAATCACTGAATTAACAAGTTATTTATTAAATAGATACTATATGTTAGGTACTGTATCAGGTTCAGGGGACACAAACCTACTGAATGAAGTAATCCTAACTCCTAAAGAGATTGCATTGTACAGAAATCAATGACCACAGAAGTCATCACTGGCCCAAGATGTCATAGCTAGTTAGTGATTGTTTACCTTCCCTTCCTTCTACTCTGAATGTATCATTTATGTGCATATTCTTTGCACCTTTAGAACGTAAGCTCTTGAAAGGTAGGATTTTTTTTTTTTACTTTTTCTTTATATCTCACAGTCTCTGACTTACAACTGTTAACAAACATCTGTGAATTACTTAACAGATATGAAAGGTCTCGTATTAAAGGATAAGAACTAATTTGTATTCCAAAAGTAGGAAAAAATCATTAGTTAAGATTTCACTCATAACTAGCATTTGTCATCAATCAAAGAGCATCAAAGAGGGACAAAATTCAACTGTATATTACACATGGGGCAAAAAGATGTCTAAGCAAATTATTCATGTAAACAAATGTTAAGGGAGATGTTTCTTCAGTAAGAGTACAAATGCTGGCATGAAAACAATGTTGAAAATAATTGATGTGCTAATTACAGACCACACAAATCTCTTTATTAATAGGCCTCTAGGAGATTTCAAATTGGCCACGATTTTTTTCTGATGATTTCTCCAACACCATGTAATTGAATGTGAGAAAAGAAATGAACTTGGGGACAAAAGATTTGGGTTCTCTCCCATTTCTGCCACTAACTGACTGAATAAAAATGGAAAAGTTCCTTAACATCTATTTTTCCTTTACTGTCCTCATCTGTAAAATCAAGAGTTGAATCAAATTATCTCTTATGTCCCTTAAATCTCTACAATACTATGATTCTAATAAAGCAGTATTTTTAAAAAGTGAACTTATAATTTCCATTTTATTGATTTATACAAATGAGCCTCCCTCCAAAGTAGCAGGCTTTCATTATACACAGAATATGTGACTTAAGAGGCTTAAGCATTTGTGGGAAACCATAGCAACATAGACATTGGAAGGTCTGGGTTCAGATTCTAGTTTGAGTCAATTCAATTCAAGAAACATTTGTGAAGGTGTGACTACTTATACGGAACTGTACAGACTCTGAAGAAACAAAGATGAAAAATGAAAGTCCCTCTCTTCAAAAAGCTTATACTCTATTAGTCAAGTCACTCTATTTCTTCTCCTTTGATACACAGTGATAATGAGTTCACTCTGTCCTTATGTCTTAGGGAATATACTTCTAATTCTCCTACGTTCTTGTAAGGTTTTGGAAGAATATTGAGGAATAGGGAGTTCACAGTTACTGCCTCTAATTCTCCCCAAAATGCCTCTTATTTTAAGATAATCCTTTCTCAAAGTAATGGTTCTTCTTTCCATTATATGAAACAGCTTGTTTTTTGATGTTTCAATCCTTGGGGTTGATTTCTTTTCTGTTGACACGGGGATTCATATAAATTGCTGCCATTAACACCACTGGGAGCTAAACACATCAATTACTTCATGTGCAGATTAAAATGCACCTCTTTATTTGAACCTGATATGTTATTGGTAATTACATTATGTGTCAATAATAATTACTCTTAGCCTGTTCAACAGTGCTCTCTGGAGACAAGAAGTTTATATCATTGTGCCACAAGGGTTGTAAAGAACAGCACAGATAATCTTTGCCAGAGCTTTTGGAATCTTGAACAAATGACAGGGAGATTGATTGGACTTTCCTTTTGTTGACATTACGTGTATCTGTTTCTGGTAGCTCCGTGACAATAAAGTATTTGGAGAATTTCTACAAAGTGACACATTTACAACTTCCATTGTTTCTCTAGATTTTTTTTCTAATACAGTAAATAACAATGCAAACACATACACAGATTTGAAGGAAGATAGGACTTCCAAAAGACCAGCATAAGCCAATATTTCCAGTACATTTAAGCCATTATTCTACATTTTACTTTTATTTTGTTTTATTAAATAGCATTCAGGCAATTTTCCTATGGATTTACAAAAGGATATCTATTTTCAATCATTCACAAATATTAAATTATTAATCCCTTTTGTTTTACTAACAATTTTATCAGTTCTTTTCACTGGTCATCACTGATGATTATTTTAAAATAGGAAATTGAATTTTAATCTCTTAATCCCTTCAACCAAAAGGGTTGAATCTTCAGTATTTATTAATTCCTGTTAGGACATTGAAAAATTATGCAAAGATGTACTTTGAGTTGGGAGACATAGAAGCCAATTGCTGTAATGGGGAAAAAAATTAAAATTGGATTCAGAGGACCTGTGTTTGAACCACTGCCCCATTACTTACTAGCTATATGACCATTTTCAACCAAACCTCCATACTTTTAACCTAGAAAAATGATGTTGTAGTACTAGATAACCTCTAAGGTCACTGCCAGTTCTAAATTGTATCATTAAGAGCAAATGATGATGAAACAATCAGCACTGATGAGCAGAAATAAGAAAACGTATATAATAACAATATTGTTTCAAGAACAACTTTGAGCAAGTGTCATTTTGAATATTATAAATACCTGAATTAACTATAAAGGACAAAATAAAAAATATGCTACCTGCATCCAGAGAAAGAGCTAACAAATAGAAGTAGGTATAGAATAGTTTTACATAGTTATATACAGATATACATACATATATACAATGCATATACATATATATTTAATATATACCTATATATGTCCATATATATATACACATAACACACACACACACATATATACCTATTTGTGTCTAATGGTAGCCATATCTAGAGAGGGGGGAAGGAAGAAAAGGAGAAAAAATAAATGTATTGTATATAAATTATGTGTATAAATTTATATATTTATTACATATATAAAAACAAGTTATACATAATAGATTTTCAGTTTCATTTGCGATCTTTTTTATTACAATATGTTATGGAAATGCTTGTTTTATCCTATAAATGAAAAATAATTTTTAAAAAGAATCAACCATGATGATCTCATTGGCAGTGTGTATTGTAGTATACCATCAACACGCTGGTTCATAATAGTGTATGTGACCTGCAACTTTTTAATTGTTTGAAGATTGTTGAATTCAGACACAAACATATAACACCACTGACAAACTATCTTTAAAAGGATGGGTCTTTTATATAGGGATCATTAAAGGCACAGCACAATTTCCCAAAGACATTTTAGCCTCGTCTCCATCTTGTTCAATTCTAGATGTATCCCATTTTCTAACTGCAGTGCTTGCTAAAGGTATATGTGTACACACACACACACACACACACACACACACACACACATACACACATACACACACACAAACACACGTCCACACACACACCACTTCTTCTAATGTAGTAGTAACAGAAGGAAGAAATGAAAGGGGCAATAAATCATAGTTTTATTTGTCTATTAGAGATGAATCAATTTAACAGCATCAGAATTCATCAGGTATTATACATATGATTTCAATGATAGAGGTAACTCCAAGATGACAAAAATCCTTCTGCCAATGCAGTTTGTCATTGACCTGCTAGACAGTCACTTAAAATCTAGAAAATGTCTCTCTAAGTATAATGCTTCAAGCTTTGTGATCTGTGTCAAGTAAAAGTCAATAAATTCAGCCATTTCTTAAATAGCTTCTAGGTCAATATAATAGAATAATGTCATTAGTATGAAGAAAATTTTTTTTCTTGTTTGCCTCATTTAGAGAGTAAATTGCTTCTTACTATTGCCAACAACCTGCCATTTGGATATCTCCACATAGGTGTCCCATAAGTATATCAAATGATATGTCCAAAGTAACTAATTTTCCTTGGAACCACGCCTCAACAAAACTTCTCTACATCTATTAATGTCACCAGTAACCTTTAACCATGATAAGCTCATGCTTAGCACTTCCATCCCCCTCACCCCCTAGATCCAATCAATTGCCAAGTATTGTAAATTTTGTCAATTCTACCTCCACAACATGCCTCCCATTTATCCCTTTCCACCATTTTCTATTTCTATCCACTCTAATTTCGACCTTCATCACCTTTCACCTGGACATTTGCAATATTTTCCTTATTGAATTCTGGTTTATAGTCTCTCTCTTCTAAGTTTCACCCTTGATATAGCTGAAAATTGGTCTTCATAAAACAAAGATATTGTCAAATCACTGTCTTACTCAAGAACTTCTATTTCTCCTATGATAAAATATAAGATCCTTAATCAGTGCTATTTACCTTTATGAGTTAGTTACTTTTCCAATATAATTTTAGTTTATTCTTCTTTGTGCCTCTTTGGATTGCTAACAATTCCCAGGAACTAATATTTTAACTACTGAATCCATGCATTTGCACAGATGTCCCCCATTTCCAGAGTGTGTTCCCTTTTCACCCCCACCTCTTAGTTTCCTTCAAAGTACATCAAAATAATATAAACAAATATAGTCCCATCAGAAAAAAACTGGGGCAAAAATAGCAATGATTGGTGGAGGAAAGGAAAGGACAGCCTATTATTAAATAATACCTAATTCATGACAACTCTCTACTTCCCTCAATCCTCCCACTCAGGGCCTTCTTTTAAAATTACATTACATTCATTTATATTTATTCAAATATACTGATATTACATTTTATTGGTAGAATAAAACCATTTTGATGTCAAGGACTTTTTCCTTTCTGTCTTTGTAATCTACTGTCTGGGACAGCAACTTATATGTAAGTGGCACTTAAGAAATATTTTCTAACTTGTTATAAATTTCATTGACTTGACCATAGCAAGTAACACAGTAGAAGATAGTGGCACAAAAAAAGAACCTTGACTAAAGTGTTGACTTTCTCATCATCATAAAGGAAAGAGAAAATGAAGAGAGAAGTTTTAAATAGCTAGACTCTTCATAAGACCTCTCTTATCAATAAAATGAAAAAAAATGGATTAAATGAGAATGCAAGTAGATGCCTTCCCAAGTGACTAAAGGACTAGTCCCAAATAGTGGTCTACTAAAAGGTCTTCATAAAGTGCCTTGGGGTCACTGTTTACAAATATTGCTTATCCCAAATAGCTACCCATTTGAAAATCATGGTCTGGACTATAGTGGATAAATAGGCAAAAAATGAAAGAAGTAATAATAAAAGGTGCTAATACAATCAAACTTTATAGATAAGGGTCAAGGAAAACCCTAAGTTCAAAGTCCAATGACTAAAATCTTCTCCAGTCAAGAAATTTGTACTTTATATACAACTAGAAGAAAGTAGAAAGAGATTGCAAATAGCAAGGGTATAGCCATCTGCTCCCACATTTAAACCCATGAAAAGTTACTTCTTCTATATAATCAAGAGGACTATATGCGCAAAATGTGAATCAGAGAATCTAATAGATCTAACCCACTGCTTGGAACTCATAGTTCAGAAATTTGTGAAAAAAAAGTCAGATTGTTTATGAAGGATTCTCCTTTACTATGGGTTTTAATCCTTAAAATGTGACCCATTTCTAAGGTTACATTTTCTTTTCACTGTTTTTCTAGACTGGACTAAAACAATTGGCCCATGGTGCTTGGCACTTAACAGAGGATTAATCACTAGTTGTTGAATTTAACTGGGTTTCGGAAATTCATTCTGTTGCAGATCCCTGTAATTTAGGCTACATTAATCAATTAAAAAAAGGTTTTTTTTTTTCTTGAGTATCTACTTTGTGTCTGGCACTGTGAATAAAGTATAAAGAATGAAACAAAACCTACTCATTATGAACTTAAATTTTAATGGGGAAGAGAAAACAAGTAATTTTTAGATGACACAAATATGAATTTAATAAATACAAAACTATGCAAACTACTTAAATACAATATACTTTGAGAGGGGTGGCACTAGCAGTTCGGGGAAATAGGAAAAGGCTTATCATAGAATATTGAACTTGAACTGAAACTTAAAGGACAAGGCAGATAATATAAAATGGACATAAGGAGAGATTACATTACAAGCATGCACGACAGTATGTGCCAAAGCACAAGAGATGGGCAATCAAATGTGTGGGGAACCAAAAAAAACCCAGTTTGACTTAAATGAAGAATGAAGGAGAGAGAGGATGATACAATGCGAAACTGACTTTCCATGCTAGAACCAAACTGTGAAGAGTCTTAAAAGCTAGACAGAGGAAATTTTATTTTTATCCTAGAGGTAATAGGGAACTTCTGTTGTCTGATAAGAAGAGAAACAAATTGGTCAGATTTGTATTTAAGGAAAATTGCTTTGGAAGCAGTATATAGAATGAACTAAAGTGGTGAGATCCTTAAGGCAGGGAAGCAGTTGCAATAGTCTAGATGGAAGTTGATGAGGTAAGGATTACACAAGGTAAGGATTCTATGAGTGGAGAAAGGGGGTTATGTTTGAGAAATGTTGTAAAGGTAGAAATGGAGAAATTACTTAACTGATTGGATATGTGGGATAAGAGAGAATAAAGAGTCCAGGATAATGCTGAGGTGATAAACCTAGGAGAATAAAAAAAGTGATATCTTAGAAACAGGGAAGTTTAGAAAAGAGGAGAGTTCAGAAAGTTAATAAGTTGATTTTGGACTCAATGAACTTACAAAATCTCCATATTGTTTATATTTAAACGTCCAATAGGCAACTGATGATGTGAGACTTATACTTAGGGAAGAGACCAAGGCTGTACATACATACACACACACACACACACACACACACACACACACACACACACACATATATATATATATATATATATATATATATATATATAGGATGATAGTTAAACCCATCGGAACTAATATTACAAACAGAGAATGTATAATTAGAAGAAAAAAGGATCTAGGATAGAACAGTGGAGACCCCCCATAGTTGAGGGGTGTAATAGAAAGGTGAGCCAGCAAAGGATTAGAGTTGGATAATTGCACTACATTAACTCCAAACATCTAGATAATAGAAATAGATAAAATAGAAATAAATAAAATTTGTGGGTTAAATTATCTAGATAATTTTCTACATAGCACCCCCTTCCATATTGCTTCCTCAACTTTCATTTTCACTGGTGAACTGAGTCCTGGGACAGTGGTAGACTACTTCTCCCCTCAGAATTCTATCATGTAATAATTTGAGGGGCCTGGGAATTCTAATACTGATACTACTAAGCCCACATCCAGTGGACTCCCCAATATCATCAATCATTTGACAGCAGTTAGCTCCTACAAAAAGTAATTTAGTGAGAAACATGTCCCTCATCCCACCAAAAGATTATTCCTTCAGAGTGTAATTAATACTAGCCACTCATGGCCAGGAGGTTCACCAACGCTCAACGTGATTTAATTCAGGAAGGGAACATGGTTCATGTTCTTAAGTAAAGGAAAAAGTCTATTATGCATGCCTAGATACATACCCATCCCAAACCATATGTGTATGTGGAATATTAGTTGTTCATTTCCTTAGTGGTGGGGAAGCTTTAAAGGATGTTATTCCTTTACCCATTCAAACATTTATGTCTATCAACAAAATTGTCTGTAATATAGACAGATAGATAGATAGATAGATAATGAGAGAGAGGGAGAGAGAGAGAGACATGTGTGTATATAGCTTTGCTTGGTGATCTCATTAGCTCTCATGTGTTTAATTACCTTTACAACAATTATCATCTCTATGCTGATGATCTCAAATGTACCTATCTCTGTTATAACCTTTCAGCTGACCTCCAGTCCCATATCACCAGCTGCCTTTTAGACATTTCTAACACAATGTCCACTAAATATCTTAAACTCAACATTTCCAAAACTAAGCTCATTTTCTTTTGCCCCAAACCATCCCTCCCTCTAAACTTACCTGTTACTGTTGAGGGTATCACCATCCTCCCAGTCCCAAACTAGGTATCCCTATCTCTTCCTTCCTATATCTAATCTTTTGCCAAGATGAGTCTATTTCACTTTTGTAATATTTTCCCCTTTGGTACTGTTTCTTTTCTGTTGCAGGTCTTCCTTATTTCAATGCTTTGACTGTTTCAACAGTTTACCTCAATTTTCTCTCCAATCCAAGGCCTCCTCCATTCAGCTGCCAAAGTGATTCTCATAAAATCTAGGTCCAGACATGTCACCCATTCCTACTGAATAAATTCCAATGACTCCCTACCACCTATGGGATCAAGTACAAAACACGGTTTGTTGTTTAAAGCCTGTTTTAACCTCCCACATCTTTCTAGCCTTCTTAAACCTTACTTTCCAACACTTACACATAGATCTCCTCACACTCCTAATATACACTTGATATTTCATACAAAATATATTCCATCTCTTTGCTCCCATGCCTGGAATTTTCTCTCTCCTCATCTATGCCTATTGACTTCCCTGGCTTCCTTCAAGTCCTAGCTAAAATCCCAACTTCTATAGGAAAGTGTTCCCCTTCCCTCTTAATTCTAGTGCTCTCCCTTAATTATTTCCTACTTAATTTATACACAGTTTCTTTGTACATCTTTGTTTGTTTGCTGTCTTTCCTGTTATACTAAGTAATCCTTGAGGGCAGAGGATGTCTTTTGCCTCTTTCTGTATTCCCAGCACTTAGCACAGTGCCTCATATATAGCAGATGTCTCATAAATGCTTATTAACTGACTAACAGACTATTCATTGTTTAATTCAGAGCAATTCTCTGAGGTACTAGGGAGAAAAACAGTATCTTTTGGGGGTAGGGTTAAGGGCACTACATTCAATTTTCATGCTGTTTGTGAATGTGTTGTATACCCTTCTAGGTATACAAGCAAACTTTAGGAAGCTTTAATTTCATTCTTATTGACCCTATTTTCAGTGATACAGACTGTAATAATTCCTTGCCTTTGTAGATGGATCTTGGAAGATGTTATAAGTGAAAAACAATCTCTCTGTGACAAACTTAATTATAAGACCCTCCAAAAGACAATCTGGCATCCAAATGACAAGGATATAGATTCCCAGGAGATTATTCTGAAAATGTTTCTGATTTCATCAGCATTTCCAAAGCTTGTATTCTTCTGGTTTAGCTTATGAGTACTGAGGATCAGCTCCATAAAATGATAGGACATGCCAGTATGAGGGTATCACATTTGTACTCAGATTCCATTTTAAAGATTATTGAGCTTAAAATTACTGATTTTTTTAGGTATCATTAAACTTAGAGCCATATTTTATCTCTTCTTGAACTGTTTTGGGAACATGGGAAACAATAATTTCATTTAAAGTACTATTTGGTATAAATTATTTCATAATGAAGCCCTGGAATGTGATTTTAAAAAACCAGTATCACTGGGGTGAGGCACGGGTACAGAATTCAATATTTATAGAGCTTATAGAAGCATTTACAATAAGATCAGGGGTGAAACAAGGGTGTCCACTGTCACCCCTCTTATTCAATCTGGTGCTAGAAATGTTAGCAGTAACAATTAGAGAAGAAAAAGAAATCAAAGGAATCAAATTAGGCAAAGAAGAGACCAAGTTATCACACTTTGCAGATGATATGATGATATACTTAGAGAATCCTAAAGAATCAAGTAAAAAACTACTTGAGACAATAAATAAATTTGGCAAAGTTGCAGGATGTAAAATAAACCCACATAAATCTTCAGCATTCCTGTATATTTCTAATGAAATCCAACAGCAAGAGATAGAAAGAGAAATCCCATTTAAAGTTACTTTAGACATTATAAAATATTTGGGAATCTACTTGCCAAAACAAACCCAGGACCTATATGATCACAACAAAACACTTCTCACACAAATAAAGTCAGATCTAACTAATGGGAAAAACATCAATTGCTCATGACTGGGTCGAGCTAATATAATAAAAATGACAATTTTACCTAAATTAAATTACATATTTAGTTCCATACCAATTAATTTACCCAAAAATTACTTTATAGACCTAGAAAAAAAATAGTAACAAAATTCATTTGGAAGAACAAAAGGTCCAGAATATCAAACTTATTAATGAAAAGAAATGCTAGAGAAGGTGGCCTAGTCATACCAGATTTTAATCTGTATTATAAAGCAGCAGTCATCAAAACTACTTGGTACTGGCTGAGGAATAGAGCAGTGGATCAATGGAATAGATTGGGTACATGAGACTCAGTAGTCAATGACTATAATAATCTACTCTTTGATAAACCCAAAGACCACAGTGTTTGGGATAAGAACCCACTATTTGACAAACCTGCTGGGAAAACTGGAATAAAGTATGGCAGAAACTGGGCATAGACCATTATCTAACACTGTATACCAAAATTAAATCTAAATGTGTGTGTGATCTAGGTACAAAGGATGATATTGTAAGCAATCTGGGAAAGCAAGGAATAGTTTACCTGTCAGATTTATGGAGAGGGGAAGATTTCATGACAAACAAGAATTAGAGAGCATTGTAAAATGCAAAATGGATAACTTTTATTACATGAAACTGAAAAGCTTCTGTACAAACAAAGCCAATGTAACCAAGACTAAGAGGGAAGTGGGAAATTGGGAAAGAAGTTTTACAACCAATGTCTCTTATAAAGGCCTCATTTCTAAAATATACAGAGAATTGAGTCAAATCTATAAGAATACAAGTCATTCCCAATTGATAAATGGTCAAAGGATATGAAGAGGAAGTTTAAAGAAAAGGAAATTAAAGATATGTGCAAGCATATGAAAAATGCTCTAAATAACTATTGATTAGAGAAATGCAAATCAACATAACTCTGAGGTACCACATCTCACTGGTCAGATTGGTTAAGATGACAAAACAGGAAAATGACAAATGCTGGAGAGGATGTGGGAAAATTGGAACACTAATACATTGCTGGTAGAGTTGTGAACTGATCCAACCATTCTGGAAAGCAATCTGGAACTATGTCCAAAGGGTTATAAGTAATTTCATATCCTTTGACCCAGCGATACCATTTCTAGGGTTGTATCCTAAAGAGATCACAGAAGTGGGAGGAAGACCCATATGTACAAACAAATTTATAGCAGCTCTTTTTGTGATGGAAAAGAATTGGAAATTAAGGTGATGCCCAATAATTGGGGAATGGCTAAACATGTTATGATATTTGAATATAATGGAATACCATTGCACCATAAGAAACAAAGAGTAGATGGACTTCATATCTACCTGGAGAGGTTTATAAGAACTGATGCAGAGTGAGAAGAGAAGAACCCAGAAAAATTTATACAGAAATACAGATACAACATATGTGTGATGAACAACTTTGATAGACCAGACTCTTCTCAGATATGCAGGGCTATAAGTAAACTCCAAAAGACTCACAATGGAGAGAGATGTCTACATTCAGAGAAAGAACCAGAAAGAACAGAGTTTGAATGCAGATTGAAGCAAATTACCTGCTCTCTTTCTTTTCCTTGTTTGGTTTGGTTTCCTCTTTCCCATTGTTCTTTCCATCTGATACAATCCCTCTTTATAACCAGACCAATGTCTAATATGAAAGTATCTGCAGATCCTATACCTGATTGAATGCCACCATTGGGGAGGAGGGGTAGGAAAGGTTGGGGGAGAAAATTTGAAACTCAAAGAACTAGCGAACTGACTCTTGTAAACTCAAAGTAAATGAACAAATTAATAAAGATAAAAAAGTCAAAAAATATTTATAGAGCTTACTACATATAATAATGGGGGCTGGATAGCTTCCCTCCATCCAAATAAAATGTTAGAATCTTGGGAACAGCAAGTGTTTAGTATTTGTTCTCAATTCCCTAGTGCTTAGCAAATAGTATTACTTAAATGTTTTTGAAACTGAATTGAAATGGAAGACAGTTCCCATTCTATAAATATGAGATTCTATTATTCTACCCACATTTATATCAGGAAAGCCTAGCTACTTAATTTAATCACACATCTCATACATTACTGTTGCAAAATGATCAAGGCATCCCATTTTTTCAGAGATTCAAAATGTAGCATGTGATACCATGTGAGAATGGATAGTCTCTAGGAAGGCTTGAAGCAGCCCTGCTATACTATCTGGGCTTTCCTTCTTGTCTGTGTGTGTGTTGTTTTGTTTTAATTTGGGGGGGGGGTTAACCTTTGCTACTGACCCTAAATGGAAAGTCATCCAGAGCTCATATTGCATGCCTAGGTTGGTCCATGGATAAAACTTGTGCTGCTCCAAAGTGAGGATACAGAATAAAATAAAGAAGGGATTGTACAGTGACACCTTGGCTTCTATACCTCCCCTTAATCTTCTGTCATCTAAAAAAAGCTGCTCAGCAGTGGGCATGACAGTGTCTTTGTTTCTTTCATACTGCCTCACTGTTTGCAGGTGATTTCCCACCCCCACACCTACCCCATGCCCTGGCTCCCATCTGTGCTCTCACCTCCCTCTACCCATGAAGGTGGCCCTGCAGTGTGGCATTTGCTTAAATGGTAGCTCTATCAATAGGAAGTGGCAATGTCCTTATCATCCCCTAAATGTGACATTCAACAATAGCATACTGGCTGAATATTCTGACTTTAAAAAAAATCTAACAGTCCAAAATATATTTCTATCTCATGATTTTAAAAAGAATTAAGGGAAATGGCAGTTTTTGTAGTTTTATACCAAAGAGTTACTTTTCATAATTTTCATAAACTAAAGAAATAAATATTTCTGTCTACATTCTCCATTGTTTTGTCCCCATTCACCGTTTTTTTCTCATGCTGTACATTTGTCTCTGCTGTACAATTCTTTCCCACTCTTCACTCCATTCCCTAAAACAACTTTCAATACATCATACACACAAAATAAGGTTTATTCTGTACAAGAGACTATAGAAAATGTGTACTGAAAAGCTTAAAAAAAAGCAATAATAAAGATGTATATTATTTCTTTTCTTACTTTCTCTCCATTCTATTTATTTTTTCTTCCTTTGTTTTTTGTTTGTTTTTGTCTTCCAGCAAGGGAAATACATTCAGTAATGGAATTTGAGAACAGATAGTCCTCCTAATCCTACCCAAACAGCAGGGAAGGGATGATGGAGAATCCAACTTTTATGTTGCCCCTCAGTTGTAAAGCTAATTCCCAGGCACAGAATGACAACATCCATGTAGCTACTGAAGCAATGAAGCTAATACAACATGATCTATTCTTTGTCATTCTGTGCAGTAAGTGGTTTAATTTCTTAGTTCCAATGAGGGTCCCCTGGTGATCTCCAGATTAGTTCAGGACCTCCAGGGTCTTCTCATGATGCCCTAGGTCAGAAGCAGAGATTTAGGGTGATTTCTATTGGTAGCAGGCTTGAAAGAGAACATCTTATTTTGGGTTTTATTGAGTCCCAAACATGCTTGCATCTTACTAAAGTTGTGCATATGAGCAACCATGCATGGGAGGCCTTGCCTAGTTGAATGGATTTTAAAGCTATAATCAAATAAAGTACATAAAAATTAAGTTGTCATAATAAATGATGTACATTATAATTATTGTGTTGCTTTGTAATTATGGATAAATAAAACAGATCATTTAAATGATTATAATATTAATTTTATACACCTAAATAATTTTGTATACTTTTTTCCTTCTTTCCTCTGTTAATTTTCTTATATAGACAGAGTCAGCATGGGATAGGGTATAGGCTTCAAAATCCGAAAATGAGGGTTCAGGTCTCATCTCTGAGACATATTGACTATGTGAAGTTGGCAAATCATGTAACATTTCATTGTTCTAGATAAACCCCTTAAGTCTATAAATTTTAGAGCCATTGCTGATATGTATTGGTAGGGTAATTTTCTTGATGAGTTCCTTATATCAACGAAATAAAATGTCTAAACTTCTCTCCCAAAGAAAACAAATCCATAGAGTCAGAAGTTTTCCCTAATATCATAATCTTGAAGGCACTGTGGTTATCAAATGAACACTAAACTATGAATCAAAAGTTAAGTTTGGTTCTGGCTCCAGAAATTACCAGCCATATAGGCATGGATAAGTTTCTGAAATTCTATGAGATTATTTTTCTTCTCTGTAGAATTGAAATATTATTATTGATAATATTATTTATATAACATTTTTTAAAATAAGCACTTTGTAAATCCTAAAGTACATCCATAGACTGCTGAGTGGGGCAGTGGATACAGCGTTGGGTTCAGAGTTAGAAAGGCTCATTTTCCTGAGTTCAAATCTGGACTCAGATACTTTTTAGCTATGTGATTTTGGGCAAGTCGTTTAATCTTGTTTGCCTCAGTTCCTCATCTGCAAAAATGAACTGGAGAAGGAAATGGAAAATTAAGCCAGTATCTTTGCCAAGAAAACCCCAAATGGAGTCATGAAGAGTTGGACATGACTTAACAACAACAAATCCTAAGAGTGGGGAAACAAACTCAATGGAAGAAATTGATTACCACCTTCTTCCCAAATGTACTCTCCATCTTCTCAGTCATAAAGAAGTGAGATCCTGGCACCAAATGCTTTGCTCCTTTTCTTTCCTCACTTCTCTTTTGTCCCACAACAGCTTTCTTATACTGATGAGAGGAAGAGGTATCTCCAAAGGAAAGACAGGAACCCAGTATCGCAAAGAAGGAAGGAAAAACCTATGAGTCTCTCTATTTCAATACTCAAATTTATGTGTGAGGAAATTGAGCCTTGGAAAAGTTAAGTGATTTACTCAAGGTCCTTTAGGTAATAAACACCCAAAGTGATATTTGAACCCATGCCCTCTGAGTCCAGAATCAAGGTTCTTTGTATCACATAAGGCTACCTATATTATCTACAACAAAATTTTATTACAGGATAATCTTTTTTTATTTTTTTTTACTTTTAGTTAGAAAAGAAAAAAAGGTGTTTTTTGTTTGCTATTTTTGATCACACAGGGTAGAATACTCTTGCATCTTATAAGGAATAAAGCTACTTGATCATGATCTTGACAACCATTGATAGCTCATATTTATATATGAGTTTATAAAGTGCCTTTTCCTCAGCAACCTTTTGGGTTGATAGTGTGTAACAGCAAGCACCCTAACATACCCAGGATAGTTCCTAGCACAGGTTCTTTGATTTATTTTTCTAAAGGAAAACAATTCAAGAGGGTTTAACAATCTTACATTAATCAAGCATATATATAATTCACTTAGTTCAGGGAGGAAAGTCAGCACTCTGAACTTCAGAAAATACAAACAGAAATTACAAGCAGACAAAAAATACAGACAGAGAAAATAACACAATTCTACAGACCAACAGACAGGGCTTCTAACTGTTTATATTACATTACTTTAAACATATACAGTGTTAGTTACCAGAGAGAGAAGCACCAATATCTGATTTTCAAATCTGGGGGGCTCAATGGCTGCCCAGAGTCTCATCTGGCAAAATCACATAACTCTTCCTATAAGCAAGCACCAAAGCAAAATCTCATGTCAGTGCATATATTTATAACCTGCTCCAGGATCAGTAGACATCACAACCTTTGTGACCCACTCCCTAATTACAAAGTAATAAAACGTGGCGAAAAACAAGTCTCCCCTAAGCAAGCTTCTGTTGGGCTCCAAGTGATGCCCATTAAGGGGCAGAGAAGATCTTCAAATTCTCTAGGCCTATTAATGGGCAGGGAAGATCTTCAAATTCCCTTACCATTACATTGTGCTAACCCTATTTTATAGATGAGGCAACTGACTCAATGAGGTAAACTGGCTTGCTCATGATTACACTCATATTATACAGTAAAACCAGGATTTCTACTGAACATTTCTGACTACTTAGTCAATGTTCTTTCCACTCAGGTAGCATCACTCTTTCACTCCCCTGTATTATAGATGTGAGGAAAATAATATCACATATAAGAAAACATACTCAAAGAAGCTCACGAAACCAAGAAAAGTGAAGGCTAAAGTGATTTTAAAAAAGGTAGTATAGTAGAATGAGTAGAAAGTCAACCTTGAAGTCAAGAAGCCATGGGTTCTGCCTCTGATAGATAATAACAGTGTAATATGGGGCAAGACACTTAGGTTTTCACCGTGCCCAATGACTCTTAAAAACTATAACTTCCACAAAAGGGTCCCATTGTATTGGAAGAGGGATTTACTCCTCTACACCCTACCCCATTGTTGTCAAATAATAGAAATAGATCTTTACAAGAATCATACTGGTTTAGAAAACCACAAATCAACATTAACTATATTGTATTATAGTTTTTTTTAACAGTTCGCAATTATATTTTAATCTGGTTCTAGTAGCATTGGGGAGTTCTGTGAAACACATCTAACACCTCTGCTACAGACCAATGAAATTAAAGGAAAAAACTGAAAAAATATGTATGTGTATGTGTGTGGGAGGTGTTATTATATTTCTTCATACTGACTCTAGTCCTATATTTGTATTCTTATATAAAAAACTGTCAAATAAATTTGCTGTGGTATTATTCTGAGTGTTTTTTCAAGGTTGAAAAAATATTCTCTTCTTAGCCTCTAATTGTGCCTAAAATTTGTACATTAATCATTACTGTTAGTTAACATATTACAAATTTCTATCCAAATGAAAATTGCTAACATTTTCAAGCAAATTTTATAAAACCTTTTGTAAAACCTACAAAGAAAATTAGAGTTAACCTAGTGCACAACATCCACTATCAATATGTTGGTGTTGAAGCTAAGATGTTAGAATTCTAAATTATTTGTCCAAGATCATAACGCAACTTGATCTCAATCTCCAGGCTCTAAGCCCAGTAAACTTTCCCCCTTTCAAAGGCCCTACAAGGGCCTTTCAGTTTATGAGATCAGCCAACTTGTTACCTAGCAAGCTCTGAGAGACTAGAACCTGTAATAGAGAAAGGTTTTTTTTTGTTTGTTTCCCTTTGGACAAAAGTGGATGGGTAGAAGACAGGCCAGGACCATGGTAAAACATGATGTAACCTGAGGAGCCAAAGGAACTGAAGAGAATTAAATAGTATACCTGGATTTATTATGTAGTGAAAGGGAGAGAGGAACAATACTCTTTGAAAACTCTGATTTTGCCTAGGGCCAACTCTGATTAGTTGAAATGTGAACATTCTACCAATTAATGAGCTATTTTGTCACTGCTAGGCCAATTAGTCAGTTTGATTCTCTTTCCCACTGATTTGCTCTTCAAAGAAAATTGAATTTTTCATTGTTTTCAGCATTGTACAATTTGAATGTGTCTTAGACAACCAAACAACAAACATATTTAAAACACATATTATATTCTAGAAACTGTTAGATGCTAAAGATACAGAAACAAGAACAAAGGTACTGAGGATATGGGGATAAGAAATAAAAATGTAGCTGTAAAACTACTTGGGATGCAGTGAAGATTGTTGAAAAATGGTCTTTCTAGCAACATCATCACTCTGGAAAAAGGGCATGGGGACTGTATAACAAGTCTATGAAAACTGACAAATTCATTGGAATGAATAAGGAGAATTATTTTTGATTATTCATTGTGTTATAATCTCCCTTTAACCAAGGGGACAGAAAAGTACTCAAACTTTATAAAATAACATGAACTCTTCTGACTCTATGTGATTTTCTCTCAACTCTCATGAACTTAGAATTAGAGTCACATAGAAACATGGAATGGTAAGGGGCTTTTGAAATGATTAGGCAAAATTAAACAGGGATCCAGACAGGATTAGTAAACTGCCCAGGGTCATAAGTCACTTTCTGACCTTATCACCACATCCATCTGTTTAAGATTATGACTTGCTAAAGGATAATTGCAATACTGCTTGCAAGTAAAATTGTATCCTTTGCTTCAACATACTCATCTTGACACTGAAAATGCAGCTTTATAAAAATTGTTCCACAGATGATTGTAGAAACTTAGAGTAGAATTCTTTTTCTCTGAATCTGTTTCCTTATCTCAAAAATGAGGTGGTTGGATCAAATGATGGCTAAGGTCTCAATTGGCTCATAATCCTTTGATCTCATTCAATGACTTTCTGAACAAAAATCTCATCACCATCATACCAAAAATGTGTTTATTTCACCTGGACTTGAAGTATTTTGGTGAGAGGACTTCTCTGTATTGTAAGGGAGTCGATTCCATTTTTGGATAGCTCTAATTATTAGGGAAGTTTTTTTTCTTAACTCAAGTTTAAATGTGTCCCTGAAAATTTTACCATGTTTTCTAGTTCTATTAAGCAGACTGAAGAAGTTGAAACCCTCTTCTGTCTGGCAGCCCTTCAACTATATGATACAATTTTCAAATTCTCTTAAGTCTTCTAATTCTCATGATAAATAATTTCATTGAAATCAATCAACCAACATTTATTAGACATCTGTTGTAAGTTAGGCACTGTACTAATCTCTGGGAAAAAAAGAAAAAGAGAACAAAATCTGCCCTCCTAGAAGTTAAACTCATTTGAGAAAAAAATATAACATATAAATATAGAATTATGCATAAAATATATGAAAAATAAATACAGAATAACTTGAGTAGGTGAGGGACTAGCAGCTAGGGGGAACAGAAAAGGCCCCAAATAAAGAGTGGCTCATGAGATGAGATTTCAATAAAGATATGGTTTCAAAGAGGCAGAATTCTGAAAGGATGATATCGCATACATGAATAAAGCAAGGAGATAAGAAGTGGAATGCCATGTATAAAGGACAGCAATTAGGTCAGTTTGATTAGAACACAAAATGGAGGGAGATGGTTGTAATAAGCACAAAAAGGTAGATAGGAGCCAAATTATATTTGGCTTTAAGGGCCAGATAGATTGTATATTATCATATATATTATAATATATATATCATATCAAATTGTATATTATCATAGAAATGATAGAAGCGCTAGACCTTCTTAAGCAGGGAAATGGCATATTTAGACCCATGCTTTAGGAATATCAGTTTGGCATGGATGTACACATAAACTGGAGAAAACAGAGATATGAAGAGGGAGAGAACAATAGGAAGGTGTTGCAGTAATCCAGGGGAGAAGAGATCAGAGCTTGAAACAGGTGGCCATGAGAGTGGAGAAAAGGAGATAGATTCTAGAGGTTTTGTGGAGGTAGGCTCAATAAGGCCCATGAACATCTGATTCACTCTGAACTTGAAGATTTTTACCATTCTGACTATCTCTTATGAACAATCTCTACCTCATCAATGGTCTACCTACATATCAGCCCCAGAAAAGAAAAAAAAAAGTATCTCATACATGTCTGCTCAGGATAAAGTACATCAGGAATTTCATTGCACTAAGTCTGGATACTTCTGTTTTCTTCATGCATCCTTAAATTTCATTAGGATTCTTTGGATTTTTTTATTTATTTAGGGAGAGGGTTTGGCTGCTATATGACAATGACTCATGTTGAACTAGAAGTACAGTAAAATCACCAATTTTTAAAATATAAACTATTTAAACCCACTTACCCAATCTTGTACTTGTGAAGCTGATTCTTTTGCCCCAACTATATTATTGTGCTTGTCTTGTATCTGCCATTTTCTAGATCTATAGACACCAAAAAAGGGAAGAAAGGTATGACTAAGATGGCTTGTATGCATATTAAATAAATGGAAATGTCTGAAGTCATATGAATTTCATACTCTAAGTTAAATATTTTTGTAAAATGATAGTGTTTTGACAAAGACATGAGAAGCTAGGAAAAAAAAGGAAAATGTTGATAGTACACATTTGGCTTCAGACAAGTATTTGATAGAAAAGTATTAACAATGGGGAAAAAGACAATGGGCAGAAAGACAATGAACAGCCATGATGGGATCAAATTCCATGGGCTATAATGAAATATATTGGTGAAATAATTACACCCACCCCATTCTCTCAAAGGGACATTGAAAGCAGGATTGTGAAAACAGTAACTAAACTAATGTCAACCATTAGCAGTAATTAGACAACATTTTCATGCCAATGTTGACAAATTTTGGATCCACCTTTTAGTGGTTGTAAATGAACCTATAAAAATCACAGTTCTTCCTTCACATACTGACTGATTAGGTAACTATTACCTAAGAAAACTGAGAAGGTAAAGAAAATCAGGTGTAGAAGAAAATGATGAAGGGAGTGGAGATTTCATACCCTGCTGAGTTGTGACCCCACTACATGGGAATTCTAATACTCTACTTTCTTACTAAAAAGAAACAAAAGAAAAAAAAAAAAACTTTGCAAGTGATTTTTCTAAGGTCATGCTGAATTGGGAAAAGGATTAAGATACCATGGGGCTGGTACACAGATCAGTCTGATAACTTATGATTTATAGTTGGGGATTTCTTACCTTAGAAAGAAACCTAAAAAAGTCAAGGAGTAGGTATGATATGAGTACATTCAGTGTGTTAGGTAGGGTGGCTTAAGTCTAAGATTCTTTATCTGGTCACTGAATATAAAATATAAATGGGCTGGTACAGCCGTAGCTTTGAATGTCATCTGATAGCTGGAACAGACCATGTTTTAAGAATATCTACTCAGCAGTCCCACACCACATTAGTGCTAATGGAAAACAGTTACCATGGGGAGGAGCAAGAGGAATGACTACTGATTTACACACAATCTTGGCAGTTTTAACCAGTGTTAGCTATTCCTTCCACCTTTGCCCTTTCTACAAATTTGACAGTATTGCTTGTTTTTATCTCCATTGATATTCAACTGGGTTTTCTTCATCATGTTTATTTTGCTGGCTCCCAGATTTCTGGTCTAATGAAAGGAAGTTTGGCTTTGAATTTGGATTGAGAAAATCAGGGTTTAAATCCCAGATGTCACTTACCAGTTGTGTGATGTTGGGACAAACAATTTAACTTTCTGTGCCTACATTTTCCCTGCAAAATGGAATACTAATGCTTGTACTACTCATCTTGCAGTAACAATCAAATTATATATACACACATACATACATAATGGATGTGTATATTTATGTATATATATACATATATAATTACTTTGAGTTGCAGTTTGAACGTCAACCACTAATCACATTTTCAAGCTAATGCAGAGAAGTTTTAAATCCATCTTTCAGTACTTGTAAATGAACAAATATATAAAGATCACACTCCTTTCTTCACATCCTGACTGATATGATAACTATTACCTGAGAAAACTCAGAATTTAAAGAAGAGAAGGGAATCATTTAATTTTGAGGGGTTGGAAGAATATTTGAACACACAATTAATTCATTTCATTGACTTTTTGACTGATTTGAAGCTTTGATGGGTTTAGCTGTTTTTTTGGTATCAGGCTGCAGTTAAACATGGGACCTAAAAGCTGTCCTTTAGAAAGGAAAAAAAAAAACACTTCTTCCAAGGTGATTTTTTTTCTTTTTTTAATTCAATTTTTGTCTTTTTCAAGCAGAGACATGCAATGTTGAAAGGGGTGGGGATGAGGCAAAAAGCATAGAAGAACACATTCTTCAGTCCTCCTTGGCCTGAAAATGGTTGAAGAAAAAAAATTGAGTTAATTTCACATGAAAAGTGCCTGTGTGTGTGTGTGTGTGTGTGTGTGTATAGATGCCCACTGAGTGGAAAATTACAAAGTTGCAGAAAATATATTGTGCACTGAGTCGAACCTTTTGGGCACTTTACCAAAATACTAATTGTATGACCTCTTGTATTAAATCTAGTGAATAACCCATCTCATCCTTGCCTTAATCAAAGTAAATCAGATCTTTGGGCATGGAGACAGTGAAACCAAGCTCATCAGGGCAAATTCAGAGCCAACATGTCCATCCCTAATTATCATTTTATTAAGATGAAGCCTTGGACTAATCATGATAATACTCAGATTCCTGGAATATTAAGATTACGTCTTCCAAATGAGTTTCACTTTCCTTGCTGGGGAAAATGTATAGCACTTAGGTGAGTACAATTTTTTTTTAATTTTAGCTATGTATTTCAAGAAAGAGTGCTCTGCGAAAAGGTATAAGAAAAGCACATTTGGAAGCATACAGGGGATGTAACAAATTTTTATAAATATAGCTTAGGGTAATGCAATTGATTATTTCCAGGTTGGATATCTAAAGCAATATTACTAAAGAAAATTGCTGGATGTTGCTGCCAGTCTGCAATTAGATACAATCATGTTTATTAGTGTTTGGAAATGAAAACTATAATTTACCAATAGCTCTTCTGAGAACAGCTTTGCACAGAAAGGTTTCTAACAAGCTCTATGTATAGAACTTGTCAGGTAACACCAGGGGGAGAAAAAATACAGTCTATTGGATTTTTGATAGTGAAACTTCCCACCAGGTTCAACACAACACTATTGTTTTCAAAATCAGAAGAGTTAGAGAGATCACAGAAACAGTACTGGCCATGGGCTAGAGAGTGAGGATGACCTTTGTGATCATGTCTACTCATCTCCATTTTCTGTGCTCTAGACCAATAACATTTCTGACCCATTACCTCATTTGTATTTTTTTTTTTTTGTCTAGACCTGCGGTTACATTGTGGGGATTCTCAGTGGAAAAACTTCCTAATTCTGAAACTGTTCAACAAATCGTCTGAGACTGAAAGAGATATCTGGGAGAAATGACAGGATTATTCCCCTGCTGCCTGGTCACATAACTAGTATGTACCAAAGTACTATTCTTAAAATGTGGGTCAAACCATTTCTTTAGCATGGAGCTTTGAGTGGCACCCCATTGCCCACTGGATAAAATTCAAACTCCTTTGTTTGACATTTAAATCCCCTCACACTCTGGATCCTGCTGATGTTTCTAAGCTATTTACTCATTGCTCCCCCTTTATTCTTCAGTGCAGCTAAACTCTATTATGCACTATTGAATGTACTCAACATTCTATCTCCAGTCTCTTTCCTTTGTATGTAGTCTATTCCTCATGCCTGGAATATTCTTCCTTCTCACCTCTACCTCTCAGACCCCCTAGCTACCTTGAACACTGAGCACAAATGGCACCTCTCTCAAGAGGCCTTTCATGATTATTCTAGTATTAGTGTCTTATTACCATACTGCATCTCTATCATTAAAAGGAGGATGGCAATATGTATGCTACCAACTTCACCGGCTTGTAAGTTTCAAATGAGATAGTGCACAGAAAATGTTTTGTAATTAGAAAGCATGAACCGCCATATTCATATGGAAATATGTAGTTAAATGTAGACTATATGTAGTATCTTACATCCTATATTTATGTGCATATATAGCTCTATCATTATGTGTATGTATATATGTATATATAGTCATGTATATGCCTATGTATGTACCACTGAACTTACTATCACAGTGAGGCTAGCTCCTCTGCACCTCCCAACTAGGCACAAAGGGATAATACATGTTATGATAACCAAGCTCTGTCCTATGCACTACCCTTTGTTTAGACAATACTTAATACAAGATAATGAAGATAATCATTTTAATAAGGCATGAACACATTGGCACTCCAGTCCTCTCTGTTCTGTTATCTCAATCCAAAATATGAAAACATTGAGTAGAATTAGGAGGAGGAAATATAAACAGCTTGAGACAGAATTCAAGATGACATGCTGGGCAATTACCAATTTACATCAAAAATGATGGCACTGATGTAAGCTCCCTCAGAGTCAGACTGTCGCAATCTGTCTGTTCCAAACACACTCACTCGAATTTGAGCACACACATGGCCACACAGTATGTGCAGCATGAAATCCAAACTCAGACATTGCTTTCACATGTTCCTGTTTTTGCTGGTTTTCTTTGCCTTTTGCTGTTTAACATGAAATCCTTTAAAGCAAAGATATGGGGAAAGGTCAGATTACCCAAAGGTATAATCAAGTAGAAATGGAGCAAGATATTTTAGGAAATACATTTTTTTAGCTTTGGATTCATATTATCCTTACATGTTATCTATTAGCACACTAGAAGTAAACATTCTGATTTGCAGATGTCTCATTAAAAAAGAATTGAAAAACACTCTCTAACCCCCATAACACCCACAAAACCTACCTTATCCTTTTATTCTAAAGTTCATATATTTTACAGAATCTTTCCTGTAACTACACACCAACAATTTAAAATGAAAAACGTGTACTGACTTAGGTATAGGATAGAGGGTAGGGGTTAACTTGATTCCATTTTTAAACTTAAGCATGCTTAAACTAGTTTTGTGCCATTGAGGTTTGGGCCAGGATGTAGAAATTAAGAGGTCAGCAATGCTCCTCCTCATCCTTTTTCCTCCATTAAAAGTGACCTGCTACTCTACTGAGGTCTCTTGTCAGTAGGAACCCTGTCTCAGTACTTCTATTCTACTCTTTCTCCCTAAACTGAACACCACAGGGGGAAATGCTTTCCTAGGTACTCTTCCTATACCTTTTCCACTTCCTTGGCTAACTACATTTGTCTTTTAGATACCCTTCATTATGCTTTTGGGGGGGCACATTTTGTGTTGCTGGATTCAATAATAAAATTCCTAATTGTGGCTCTGACTGGACGTTCATTTGACATTAGAGAAGAGGTCAATGTTTGACATGTCTTTCAGATATCCCACTCTGCCAATGAAAGTAAAGCTTCAGGGTCTCAGAGAAAGAGCATGTGATAACTTTCTGATTGAGAAAAAATGTATTTGTAGCTTTGATCTTTCTTAGTGCACACACACAGAGCCTATGTTGTTCTTATGGAGATTATATTTCAGCAGATTTCATATTTTTTACTCCTGTAATGCCCACTTTTTCTCCCACTTATCTTACTGGTTGAAATTGATGAGACCATTCATTGGTAATAGATTTGGACTGAAGAAAATGTAACATTATTTCTTAAAATAGAAATCTGTCGTTTCCTAACCACTCAACCTAGAAGACAACTTACATTACATTAATGTATTGGACTATTTGAACTGCCCCGCCCCCCAACTTATTGGATATTTTGTCTTCTCCTCTTCTAGGGACATAGTAGTATTTCACTCAAAATTAGAGCATTGACTGTGGCTCATATTTGAATTAAGCTAGGTTGACAAATTATTTAATGATTCATACCAACGTGATAATATTCATCTTTTGGTCAGTTGGGATCTGGGAGGAGGTAGGCAGACAGCTGAAGACATACAATATTCTTCTTGAATCAATTAGGGAAGACAAGGAAAAAAGAAAACAATTTTTATAGAAATAAGATTGACTCCTTTCTTTCCCTGATAAAAAAATAATGCATTATACTATTGCAGCCAGAAATATAGTTTAATTCAACAAGCAATTATTAAACACCCAAGATAGGCTAGGTCAGGGGTTCTTAAACTAGGGTCATGATTTCTTTTGATATAATAATTATATTGTAACACAATTGATTTGCTTTATCATCTTATGTATTTTATTTTATGCATTTAAATACTTTTTCTGGGGTGTATAAATTCACCCAAATGCCCAAGGGCTTCATCACATGCACACACACACAAACACACACACACATTAAAAACCCTGCATAAGGCAATAATGTAGGTGTTGCAGATATAAAGACAAACAACTAGGGGGGTCAGTATAGAAATATGAATTATATCAAATGAAACAAAAGTCCACAACTAATAATATAATAATCCCAGGTCTTTGGGATGCATCATCTTGGATTGAAAATCGGATATCTATAGCACATTTCAGTCATATTTCCTTTCAGATATTTTTAGTCTAGGGAATTCCTTGGAACTGAGCATTTCTGAGTGATTGAGGGAATGAGGAAAGCCATGGGGAATCTTTCCCATAAGTAAATCTGCAAAGTAACATATTTATAATGCATTCCTCCCCCTAATGATGGGATATCCCCCCACCTCCTTCCAAGAAAATCAGGTTAAATGTTAGAAACTGGAGTGTTTGTTGATCCTAGAACATTAGAAAGGACCTTAGAAATCTTTTCATCCACCTTCATAATTTCACTGGTGCAGGGAGGGGGAAGAAACTCAGAGAAGTTATGTGAGTCGATCAAGTTTATATAACAGCATAGTAAAGTAAAATAAAAAAGACCCTAGACAAATCACTTTATTCAGTCATAACTAATATTTTTTACACATATAGTCAAAGGTAGTATGGGGTGCAGGGAGCAACTGAGTTGTTTCATCTGTGCTATGGCCACATGTTTGGGAGAAGTATCACTTTAGGACCCCACAAAGTGTCTAAGCTACTGAAGTGAGAACAAGACCCTACTGGAATGAGGTAGAAGCCACAAGGGTGAGACCAGTGTTAAGAATAAAGCACACATTAAAATAGTGTTGTAAATGGTCTCTAAAGTCTCCACCTTGAGGATAAACTCTGTTCACCTTTTGTCTCTGGGCCTCTGCCTTCATCTGTAAGATGAGGGTAAGGGCTGTATGACCTTCCTGCTCTTAAATTCTATGATTCTTCATAACTACTTGTTAACAGGATCAGAATTAAAATGTCTCACTTAGGCCAGTGGTCCTTCTCTTAAATAGCATTGCCTCCCTATAGAAACCACTCTTCATTCCATGTGCAATAAGTATTGTACCCTAGAATGGAGGGGTGGAGAGAGAGAGATACATGGGGGTGGGAGTGGAGGTGAGGGCAGAGAATGCCTTTCTTATCCCCCACTGTTGTGCCAATAAGCAGAGTGACTATGTTCCATGCAGCTCCCAAGTGCAGCAGTCTCCTATCATTGCCCTTTAAAGATAGCACTGCCCTTTGCTGATCCAGCCCTCCCAATTAACCTCAGCCAGCTCTGCGCTAGCTTCCTTCTCTCATTTAAAAAGACTGAGCAGAGAGCTTTGAGTGCTAGAGGCTAAACTCACACTGATAAAAACTTTTCCTTTGCTCAGGGTAGACATCCACAGCTTCCCTAAGAAAAGTATTTCATTTTAAGGAGGTTTTTTTTGTTCCATTAATTTTTTTCTCCTTTTCTTCCTCTTTGATCCAACCTTCTGCTGTACATGTGTTAGGCTAGGAGTGGTTAAAAGAGAGAGAGAATCCAAGGTTTAAAGAAAGGTGCCCACTCTATGGGACCCTTTTGGTTTCATAATGTTTTATGCATACATGCATAAAAGAGTACATGCTATAGACACTGAATATGTTGTACACTTCTCTAGAATGCAATTTTTTGAAATAAGATATATGTATATATATATATATATATATATATATATATATATATTTTAATTTTGCTCTGTTCCTAGCAATGTGCCTGTCTGGTGACAGACCTAAAAATGTGATTTCTTTTGTATAAGGGGTTCCTAGGAAAGAAACTTTATCAGTGCAGACTGGCAACTTCTATAACTTCTGATTTTAGAAAGTTGCTTGTTGCTAACACAAAATAAATAATAGCAAAAATTTCATGATGCTTCCAGGTTGATGTGAGAAACAAAGGCCTCCTGACTGGGTTCTGGCTCAGAGCTGTGTGAACCAGATAAGGGTTGAATACTGAACCTGATTTTTTTCTCACCCAGGGGATGCTTTCCATTTAGATCATTTGTGTTTTGTTTCTGAGAACTAGAACATCAGACATGTTACAGCAGCAGGAGTCTCTCACCTGAAATTTGCTGAGGCCCTGCTGGCTAACAGAGAGGCAAAGAGTACTGTATACATAATGCAGGATTTTTCAGATTGTGATCCATGGAACCGTGGAGAAACTGGCTGAGGTTCATGTGTGCGTGTGTTTGTATTTGTGTGTGTGTGTGTGTTTTGTAGGGTAAAGGGGTATTTCATATATTTTTTTTTGTTGAAAACTACTCAATCTTCTCATATTTAGCATGTGCATAATCCTAGTATTAATCAACCCCATTCCTTCTTATTCTTCTGCCAAATTCAACTCAGTATTATGGTGTACAGCTGCATTTATTCCCACGTCTCAAATCAAGGACTATTTCAGAAAATCTAACAACAGGAACAATACTTTCCATGATCCCTCTCTCCCACTTGAAAATCCCCAAAAGCACTTTGTTTATGCCCTTACTGAGGCACTCATTACGTTCTACCTTCTACTCTGGCTATGATCCATTTGAAGCTGCACAGGACTTTAGGGGTCACCTACTTTAGTGTGGAAAACTTAAATAGACACGGATCCCCACCAGTCCCTATTGATTTAGAAAACCAGAAATTAGCATTGTGTGGTATCTTTGAATTTTTTAAGCATTCCCTAATTACTTCTAATTTGATTCAGGCAGCTCTGAGAGCCTCTGGCCAGTGGGGCATGAGTTTGATACCTCTTAATTTAGCTCAGACACCTGATGTTATAGATGAGAATCCCAAATCCCATAGAGGTTAAAGGGCAGGCCTAATGATAAAATGACAATGAACGTATCAAAATTTGAACATAAGTCCTCTGAAGACAAATCCAGAACTCTTTCAATGGCACCATCAAAACTTGGGTTTACAATTCATTTGTGTACTTCCAGTATCATAACAAGCTGGATGAGCCCATAGAAGGTCATTTCCAATCATCTCTTTTTACAACTAAAGGAAGAAAAGTCATGAGAAGTTAAGGGATTTTCCAAGGTCACAGACATACTAAGTTTCCGAGGCAGGATTAGAACAGGCAGGAGTCTTCCTGACTACTCACCTAGAGAGCTATCAATGGAACAACCAAGTTGTCTTTACTAGTCATTCAGTATACTGAAACAATAAGACTTTCACCTTATTTTTTAATACCTTATAGTGAATGAATATCACACATAGTGTTCTTCCTAACTGGTATTTAACTAATATTTGAGGAATATATTGAAATTATATATTGCTATCAATAGACACTTTATGTTATACATATTATGTTGATTTGTGATCCTATTATAAAGAAGGAAATTTTGTGTAAACTCCTTAAAACCACACCCCAAATCCTACTAAACTACACAATCAATCAATAAGAATTTTGTCAAATATTTACTATGTGTCACGCATTATGCTACACGCTGGAACTATGAATATCCAAAAATAAAGAAAAAGGAGAAAATATTACTTGTAAAATCACAGGATTTAAAATCTGTAAGGGTCTTCAACAGCCATTTAGTTCAAATGAGATCTAAAAGAAATTTCCACTACAAGAAATGCAACAAGAAGGTGTCTGCACAAAGACCTCCAAGGAGACAGATCTCATTACTTCTTAGGGTAACACCAGGTCTCCTGCAGCTACTGTATCAGGAGAGAAAATGTATGTGTGTGTATGTGTGTGTGTGAGAGAGAGAGACAGACAGACAGACAGAAAGAGATAGAGACAGACAGAGAGACAGAGATAGAGAGAGAAAGACAGAAAGAGGGAGAGACAGACAGACAGATAGAGACAGAGAGACAGAGATAGAGAGA
>NW_027186304.1:16868873-16874996 GCF_028583685.1 Petaurus breviceps papuanus
GGAGAGACAGACAGACAGATAGAGACAGAGAGACAGAGATAGAGAGACAGAGACAGAAAGAAAGACACAGAGACACAGAGAGGGAGAGAGAGAAAAATAAGTAAATACAGATTAAATATAAAATGAATATGTTAGTTAAATGTAAGAAGGATGATGAAAGGCATAAGCAGTTAGGAGGATCAGAAAAGACTTTACATAGTAGATGATGGTTTAAGATTCTTCTTTAAGGAAGGAATGGATACTCTGAGGCTGACATGAAGAAAGAATGCATTAAGAAGTTGGGATGCCACATGTAAAGCACTGGAAAATCCAGTTTGATTAAATTATAGAGTATGTTAAGAAGAAAAATAAACATTGAGGCTAGGAAGGTAGGTTGGGGTCAAGTTGTGAAGGGATTCAGAAGACAAACAGAAGATTTGATATTTGATAACAGAAGTAATCATTACACTGCTTTTTTTATTGAGAAGAGGACTGACACAGTCAGATATGTACTTAAGGCAAATGACTTTGACCTGGTAAACAGTATGGTTTGGAATTTGGAAAGATTTGAGACAAGAAAAACACTTCGGAGTTATTTGCAATAATCCAAGCAAGAAGTTATAGGCCAGGACTAAGATGGTGGTTGTTTGAGGAGAGAGAAAGGGGTTGGAAACTAAGAATTTTTTGGAGATAAGTCAAGATTTGTAATTATTTAATCTGTGAGATGAGTGAGAGTGAAGGCTTGAAGATAACACTGAGAGTATGAATCTAGGAAGGTAGAGAAGGTTGATGGTGCCCTTGACAGAAATGATGAAGTTTTGCTTTTATTGAAAGCGAGGACTTTTCAAGAAAGATAATGAGTTATGTAGTAGATGTGTTAAATTAAAGATACCTCCATGACATTCAGTTTCAAATGTTAATAGAAAGTTGGTAAATTAGGACTAGGGCTGTATGTACAGATCTTGGAGCCATTTGCATTGTTATGATAATCAAATAATGAGTTTACTTGGAAAGAGTGAGTGTAGAAAGATGAAAAAAATGGTCAGCATAAAGCCTTGGAGTACATCCACAGTTAGAGGGAATTATATGAATGATGAGCCAGCGATAGAAGAGTTGTCAGAAAGCCTGGAAGAGAACCAGGAAAGTATAATGCCAGAAAAATACAGAAAGGAAACAGTCTACAAGAGGAGAGCATTGTCAACAGTGTAAAATACAGCAGAAAGGTCAAGAAGAATGATGATTGACCAAAAAATCAATCTGAGTTGAGGTTAGGGTTGTTGGGTAGATGGGTATTTCATATATATATACATATATATATATTTACACATATACATACACACATATATTTTTCATATATATAGTTGAAAACTATACATATATATATATATATATATGTATGTATGTATGTATTAGTGAACCCTAGCCACTTTCAATCCATTAATTCCTCCAACTATGTGTGAGATATGAGTAGAAGAGTTTTCAGTCAATACTTTGGCAGTAGTCAAGAGCTAGGATGTGGCAAGAAATTTGAAAGAACAGTGTGACATATAACTGGCTAATGATATACTTGAGATTTGGAAAAGAAGAGAGCAAAATTAGAGCAGAGTTAATTGCCTGTTAAAAGTATTGAAGGGCAGAGAGATTTGAGGTCATGATTACAGTGAAGTAGATCAAGATGGGGTGAGGTGTAGGGAGAAACAGGATATTATGAAGTTTTGGATAAAAGAATATCAGAATTTTCCATTAAGAAAGTGCAATTGAGGTGGCTAGGTGACACAGTGAATAGAGCACTGGGCTTGGAGTCAGGAAGACCTGAGTTCAAATCCAGCCTCAGACACTTAACACTTACTAGCTGGGTAACTTTGGGCAAGTCACTTAACCCCAATTACCCTGCCTTCCCCCTTCCAAAAAGAAAAAAAAATAAATAAAAAAGTGCAATACTTGGGAAGAACATATTAGTGAGAAACAGATTGTGATGATCTTTTTTGCATAGCTGAGGTGAAATAGAGAAAAAATCATGGAATTTGAGGGACTGGAGAAACTGGGAGATTAAGGTTTTTGAGAGAGTATCGATCCAAATTTTCAAGACCTTTAGCATAAGAGCAGATTGGATAAAAGAGGAAGATAGTAAGATACTGAACTCTTTGAGAGAAAAGGGAGAATGATTTCAAAACCAATGGAAAAAAAGCCATGATGATTTATATAAGGTGAAGAAAAATTAATAGAGTGAACTTCAAAGGTGGATAGGTGGTTGAGTAATGGTATTCGAGAAGATTCCTCATTTTGCAGTGAGCATTTTAGTTCCGAGACTAGTACAGTCAATCTTCACCTTTCATGGGAGTAACAGTTCCTAAAAATGGCACAAAAATAAAAAATTTCAATCTTGATACATGGGAAAACAAGAGGTCCCATTCCTATGACCATCAAAAACTATATTCTTTCTCTAGAGATCACTTAAAATACACTTTTCTGCATATAATTCTTTATAACAACACATCACTTCTGATATGTACTTTTCCTAATTCAGTAACCATGAGATAATCCATAAAATACAACACACAAAATAAAATTGATAACATGTAAAACATTTCTTCTCACTAGTAATTCCCTAGAATTATGTGCTTTTGTGTCAATAACTCAATTAAAAATGTATTTCAGGTAATATTTATTTTTCATAACACATGAACTCTGCAGTACCATAAATAATATCTAGGAAATAAAATTATTGAAATTAAAACATTTTAACCTGAATCTTACCTTCCACTGTGACTTTTAACTTTTCACTGTGATCAGTGATGGGATTGGCATCCTTATGTCTCTAACCAGCTGGTCATTATGCCAAGTCACCCTTCAAACTTGGAAACTGCTAGTGAAACAATCTTGGGAACTCATCTGTCATAATCATTTACACTGTCCTCTAACCCTTCACAGGTCAGCTCCTGGGGTTGCCCCTGCAGGATGTCAGAGACATCTTCTCATTCAATTTCTTTGAACCCTTCACCTCCAATGGTGCACACCAGATGCATGTTGATTTCAACATTCTGCCTAGTGACTTCATCAACACTTTTAAAGCCTTCCAAATCACAGATACAAACAAGCCATGCTTTTCCCCAGCAGTTGCTAAAGGTAAGTCTGTAATACATTTCCCCAGGCTACTTTAATGTAGTTGATAACTTGAAGCACAGTGACAGTTTCCCAGAAATCCATCATGGTGGATTTCTGGGTTTGCTTCCAAGTCATCACAGGTATGGCAGTACATTTCCCTGGTATAATGGGACTTGAAGGCTTTTATGATACCCTGATGGATAGACTGGATCAATAATGTGATGCTGGGTGGCATAAAAGTCACTTCTACTTTTTTGTGGATATTTTCTAGTTGAGCATGAATATGAACTGGTGCATCACTGAGTATTAAAAGAATTTTGAATGCAAGGTTCTTTCCCTACAGATATTGTTCTATCTCCAAAAATTAAGGAGTCATTGAACCAGTCTTGTAAGATTCCTGCAATTATCCACACTTTTCTATTCTAGCACCAATGTACTGGCCTTCTGGCCTTGTTTCCTTTCAAAACTCTGGGATTTAGGGCTTAGTAGATCATTAGTGGCTTACCCTTGAAGTATCCACTGATTAGTAGTGTCAAAGGATCCTTAAAATCTTGGAACTTTCAGGCTTTGGTGATAGCTTTTTTATGCATGTGGCCCTCTTACCTCTTTCTTAAATAAACCGGTCTCATCAGCAACCTTTTTTCCCCGATCAACTTGTTCAACATATTCTAAAACTCAGCAGCAGCTGAAAAAGCAACAGAACCAGCTTAAGCAGAAGGTTTTAATTTTTTTAAACCATATCATAACTTAAAAGGACAAATCCCCTCTTGGCTAGCTACAAATACTTCAAATCTTCTTTGCCTTAACTACACACTTATAAATTTGTTGGGCCTCCAAGTGAATGGTTGCCATATTGACCACAATTTTTCACTCTTCCGCCATCTCATTTACTCACAAACAGCCACTTTTCCATTTTTTCAATTTCCTCATTTCACGTTAGCACTTTCTAGAGCAGATTCACAAACACTTTTATCATCACTTACTTCCTTTTTGCAGATATAACAAATCATCAATTCATTAACACCAAACTCATGGCTTACAGTGGCTGCATAAATTTTGCCATGAACTTTATCTAACAACTTTTTCTTACTAAGCTTCATCACTGTCTTTACATAATTCACCTTGTAGATCAAAGGATTTGCACTATGTTTTAGGTGCATAATTGCAACACAAAACTTGACTTTTAAAGTTAAACAGTGAAAATATGCAATGAAGGCAGAGGGAGCTCTATTCCACAATGGTAGGGTGAATAAAATGAGTGCAGCACCTAGTAGGATATCAGACACTCCACAACTTTGCATGCATTACACCTCTCAGTTTTTCTCTGTTGTATATAGCCACAAATGTGCAAAGTTGTCAATAAAAAATGAAAATGTGATTACCAATCAAATTGCATGAAAGCTTGAAGTCATTAAAGTAAAGAAGCAAATGGTAAGGATTGACTGTATACCAGTGGGTATGAGAGAAGACACAACCAGAATTGATGGTGACAGCCCAGGATTGTAACTGAATTATTGTCTTTTGCTTAATTTGGCCACAAGGCTTGGGTTAAAGTAACAACCTGGGTTGGAATATTTAAAGAAAATTGGTATCTGAGAGCTGATACAAACAAGAGCTTTATTATTATATGGTGCAATAAGACAAAGAAGGAGAAAAAACACACATATATAGAATACAGCAATTTAGATCAATAGAGGTTTGTCACCACAGATGCAACAAACTTGTCCAGAGCAAAGTTGGAGAGATGTGTCAGGGAAAAAATGCTAAAGTTGGGGTTCAAGTATAAAAATTATATACCCTAAAGTGGGTTTGGTTGAGAATAGGTCATTGGTACCAGATGTGATAGGAGCATTCCTAATAAGTATATGTGGAAAAGAAGTTCTTGGAGAGGAATTACGAATACTGGAGGAGCTGATCCAAGATGGTAGAGTACAGGCAGCAAGCCAGTCAAACTCTCCAAGCATTAAAATGACATGCAAAATAAAATTCTGACGTGACATAGCCAACAATAAAAGTAAGATGCCCAATAAAACTTAGAAGATCAGTAGGAAATGTCTGTAACTCTTGGGGAGGGCGGAACAGTACAGAAAACACATGGTAACAACACCAGCTGTCGACCTCGAAGAGGGCTACAACAGCAGCAGAAGCAGCAGCATATTTGTGAACTCTCAGCCCAAAGACAGTAAAAAGTTTAGACATCTGATAAAAAAGATATTACAGGAGACCCTGAGCTAATACTGGGTGCAGGACCAGGTGCTCCAACTCCATCACCCATAGAGAATCTTGGGTCAGAGTTCCAGGTCAGAAAGTGGCAACTGAGGTCAGTCCCAAGGGAGCATGAGCCCTGGCCTTAGTTCCAGGACAGAGAGAACTAGTACTTTTGGATGCAAGGGAAAGAGGCCCTTACTAGGTAAAGACCAGAATGCAGTCAAGAACACAAGTGACCACACCTCTCCAAGGATAAGACCACTTTGGAAACAGAGGAAAAAATGTGCAGATTGCCAGAACTAATTCTGCAAATAACAGCAAAAAACCCTGAATATTGGGACTGTGTCTCTCTTCCCCCAGTTGAGCAGAACCCAACTTTAATATAAAGTTCAAAGTCAAGTAATAGGTGAAAATGAGTAAAAAACAAAAAGAAAATAATTTGACTATAAAAAGCAGGGTATGTTGGCAGGGTAGATCAAGAAACAAATTCAGAAGAAGACAAAAAATTGAGAATAGGTACAAGCAATGCCTCAAAGAAAAATTTGAATTGGAAACAAACCAAACAATAATTTCTGGAAGAATTAAAGAAAGACATGAGTGGTAAAGGAAAAAAATGGGAAAAGAAATGAGACTGATGCAGAAAAATTATGAAAAGAGAATTAACAGAAGCAGCTAGTTGGTACATTGCATACACCACTGGCCCAGGAGTCAGGAGGATAGGAGTTCAAATCCAGCCTCAGACTTTTGAAATTTACTAAGTGTGTGACCCTGGGCAAATTATTTAACTCTAGTGTGTGTGTGTGTGTGTGTGTGTGTGTGTGTGTGTGTGTG
>NW_027186304.1:16875096-16886165 GCF_028583685.1 Petaurus breviceps papuanus
CAGAATTGGCCAAGTGAGAAAAGATATAAAAAAGCTCACTGATGAAAATAATGCTTTAAGAATAAGAATTAGGCAAGTGGAAGGTAATGACTCCATGAAACATCAAGAAGCAAAGTGAAAAGAATGAAAAAAAGAAGATAATGTGAAACATGTCATTGAATAAACAACTTAACTGGAAAACAGATTGAGGAGATATAATTTAAAAATTATTAGACTACCTGAAAACTATCATTTAAAAAAGAGCCTCTGCATCTTATTAAAAAATTGTAAAGGAAAATTGCTCTGATACCTTAAAATAAAGTAGAAATTAAAAGAATCCATTGACCACTTCCTGAAATAAATCTTTAAATGAAAACTCCCAAGAATATTATAACCAAATTACAGATCTCCTAGGTCAAGGAGAAAATATTTCAAGAGTCAAAAAGAAACCATTTAAATATCATCGAGCCAGAACCAGGATCACACAAGATTTTGCAGGTACCATGTCAAACGAGCATAAGGCTAGGAATATGACATTCTGAAATGCAAAGGAGCTAGAATTACATCAAAGAATAATGTACCCAGAAAAAAGGGTAAAAAAATTCAGGGGAAAGAAGTGGAGATTTAATGAGAAAGAGGACTTTTGAACCTTCCAGGGGGAAAATTGAAATTCAAATCCAAGACTCATAATAAGCATAAAAAGATAAACATAAAAGAGAAATTATCAGGGATTGAATAAGGTTAAAGTCTTTTATTCATATATGAAAAGATGGCACATGTAACTCCTAAGCAAATTATCTTTATTAAGTCTGTTAGAAGGATTCTACATAGAGAGCATGGGGATGAGTGAATTATTATGTTGGAATGACCTCTATAAAAATAAAAAGTGAGCAAGACAGATGCATTGGGAGAAAGGGGAGAGAAGAGGAAGAAAGGGAAAAATTTTATCTCATACAAAAGGTAAAGAAGGAAGAGTTTTTACAGTAGAAGGGAAATGAGGGGCAGTAGTAGTGGGCAATTCTTGAACCTCACTGTGATCAGAATTGGTTCAAAGATGGAAGAATACACACACACACACACACACACACACACACATATTTAGGTATAGAAGTCTATCTTGCCTAATAGGGAAATAGGATGAAAAAGGGATAACAAAGAATGGGATGTTGATGGTAATAAAGAAGACAAATTAATGGAGACAGTGTTCAGAAAGGAAAGACTTTTGAGGAGGGAGGAGAGGAAAATGCACAGTTAGAAATAACAACTGTGAATATAAATGGGATGAAATCTTTCATCAAATGGAAGTGGAAAGGAAAATGGATTCAAAATCAGGACCCAAAAATATCTTATTAACAAGAGACACACTTGAAACAGACAGACACATACACAATTACTTTTTTAAAATGAGAGAAAGCTGAAGTATAATCCATTATGCTTCCAGCGAGGTTAAAAAGAAATAGGATTGACACTCATAATATCGAAGAAAAAACAAAAATAAATCTAATTAAATAGATGATCAAGGAAACTACATTTTTGGTAAATGGCACAATAGAAAATGAAGTAGTATCAAAAAATTTAAAAGCAAATTCCTTTAATAAAATCCTCACTTCTCACATATGGAGGGAATTGAGTCAAATCAATAAAAATGGAAGGCGTTTCCTAATTGATAAATTGTCAAATGTTATGAACTTTTTTCAGAAAAAGAAATCAAAGTAATATATGGTTATATAAAAATGTTTGAATTACTATTGATTAGATAAGTGTAAATTAAAACAACTCAGAGGTACCACCTCACACCTGTTAGATTGGTTAACAAGATAAAAAAAGAAAAGGAAAAGGACAAATGCACTGTTGGTGGAGTCATGAACTTGTCCAACCATTCTGGAAAACAATTTGGAAATATGCCCAAAGGCCTATAAAACTTTTCATTTTCTGTTACCTAAAAATATACTACTAGATCTTTATCCCCAAAAGATCAAAGGAAAAGGACCTATGTGTACAAAAATACTTTAAGCAGCTCTTTTTGTGGTAACAGAGAATTGGAAATTGAAGAAATGCCCTTCAATTGGGGAAATACTGAACAAGTTATGGTATATGATAGTAATAGAATATTATTGTGCTATAAGAAATGACAAGCAGGCAGATTTCAGAAAACCTGGAAAGAATTACATGGACTGGTGCAAAGTGAATTGAGCAGGACCAGAAAAACCTTGTACACAGTAACAGCAGCCCTGTGTGATGATCAAACATGATTGACTTAGCTCTTCTCGGCAATACAATGAGTCTAGATAATTCCAAAGGACTAATCATGTAAAGTGCTATCCATTTCTAGAGAGAGAACTGATGAATTCAGTGCAAATTGAAAATTATTCAGTGCATTTGTTTTACTTTATTTTTCTTGCTCTTGAATGTGCCTTTTTTTTGCAGCTTTTGCAAACATTCAACATTTCCATAATATAGAAACATGCATTGCCTAAATTCACATGCTTAATTGGTATTATATTACTTGCCTTCTCAACTCATGGGAGAAAAGCTGGATATAGGCTGAGAATATGGAACTCAAAATTTTCTTAAAAACAATGATAAAAATAAATAATATTTTAACCTAAAAAACTTCCACAGGAAATGTTAATAATCATGTTTGATATAATTGTATTTTTCCATTTCCCACTTATTCATGGAGGAAGGTATGGATGAACTTATTTGAATTGGTCAAGTGGAAGCAGGTATATAAAACCACAAAGCTAAGTCAAAAAATTGCAAGATGACCTTGAAAAAAATACTTGAGTGAGGGTTAGTGAGGGAAAGTTGTTTGTTTGTTTGTTTGTTTGTTTGTTTGTTTTAAACAGAATCAACAGAATCAGAAGCTGGGAGATGATCTGCATTGATTCTCTAAGGTAGCAGAAGGGGAATAACTCAGACTCCTGCAGTTTGTCAGGAATTTTATCCAATCAAAAGCTGTGAGCATTTACTTAGGTCAGAATAATTCATTAAGCACAGTGTTGTCTGTCTTTGCTTATGTGCTTTATTAGCATTAAGAGCTATAAGCTTAAGTATAGCTATTTTAGACTCCTATGATTATAACAAAAACCTCAAACAATGTAAAAATTCTAGTTATAGAAGCATCATTCAGACTGTGGCTTTGAACCCAGCCTGACCCTCAACAATGTCATTCATGGGAGCTATCTCTTTGGAAAAGGGAAGCAACATCCCTACTATTAGCATCACCAACTGCTGAATAATTGCAGCAAAGTGCAGATGACTCCAAGAGTAATCAAACAGCATGTCCCCCCACTCCAAATCCTGTGATTTTGTTTTAGGTCTGGCCCTAGAACCCTCATCCAAGTGGTAAACTTTCATGCAGATGCAAACTGACAGATGCAAAGCTTCTACACGTGCTTTAGATGCTTCACCCAGACCTTCTGAAGATCCATCAAATAGTTATTTCCATCAATTTTTTGGCAGTGTCAAAAGATTCAACATCTGAAAAGAATATTATTTTATTCGTGGAAAGGACATTAAAGAAGATGAATTACCACGGGTTTTTTTCTGTTAGACCCTAATGATAACTAGAACTTTCCCCTTGACATGCAGCTGAAACCTATTACCTGTATTGGTTCCCCAAAGAGAATATAAACACCATGAAACCATTTCTATTTGAATTTCCAGTGCTTAGTTGAATGCTTTATAAATAGGAAATTTGAATGTCATTCCATTCATTCGTTTACCACTTCATTAGAGCCCTGTTCCCCCCACCAAAAAAATGTATAAAAATTCCTCATCTAATACATTCTAGAGCTAGAATTTAAAGAGTGTTATCTATTCCTGGTTTTGAGTATATTTTGAAATATTTTCCTTCCCTTTATAATACTTTCCTCAATGAGACAACAGGCTGGTACCTGCCAGTGTGGCAGGGAAGTTATTGCAATCATAATATTATTTGTCATATCAGTGGGCATGATGCATATGCTGTTTTTCTTCCAAGTGTTTCTTCAGTAAAACCTTGCAAAACTCCCTATTTAAAACTATATATTGGCTAACAACATTAATCTTTCTCTAGGAAATAATTAGAATAACTAAAATTCAGTTAATTGCCCCCTTTCACTTATTTATCACATGCAAATAGTAAAGTATAACAAGATTGGGAAAACAAAAAGAATTCTAGAATAATAAAGCAATACTTGCCTGTATGCTTGCAATCTATAGTTTCATTTACAAATTAAGCATGAAATTTAAGTTAAGATGGTCACCTTGTACAACTCTCAATACCCTTAGGGTGATGTTGACAACGGGATCTAAGATTGGAGATCTGGGGGGAATACAAGGGTATCAAGAGCCAAAATGAAGTAGTAAAAATAATTTTAGTTAAGCTATAGGAGATGATAGTGGAAATTTATAGTTATAAAAGCAGGGGGCTATCTTTATAAGGTTCTAGAATATGTGGTCATTTACCAGAATTATGGGATTGATCTATGTAGAAGCTTCACTGAGCTAGGCCAGATTGATACTTTTCATATGAAATTTGATTGTTTATACAGGAACTAGTTCAGTAGTGAGATCTTGTCCAACAGGTGTCACCCAATGGTTTAGCCCTTCGTATGGCACAACACTTGGTTTGGCAAATAAGAAAATTATAATTCCTGGCTGAGGTTACTACCTATCTGAAACTGAGGAAGACTTTTTGTTCAATCTGAATTTACATAAATAAATTCTTCTTCTGAATTCCTTATCATCAACAAGAGGTTGAACTTAATGCCCTCTATGATTCCTTTTAGTTCTGTCTAAATATTAGTTATTAATAGATAAGAGAGTCAGTCCATAGTCAGAAAGATCTGGGTTCAAAATTTGCCTCACAAATACCGGGACTATGGGACCCTTTGCAAGTCACTAAAAATCTCACTGCTCTCGTCAACCAAGAAGACTATAAATTGTGAATCAGGTGCAAATCCACATTCACAGAAAAAAATTCCCTCATTTTGGAGTTCCCTATACCAAAGAAATCTCAGGTCCTGTACATATTCCTGTTATTATTATTATTATTATTACTCTTAACCGTTTTGTCATTTGTACTTTAATCTCAATGCTAAATTAACCAGAATTTGTCATATAGATTTCTATTTGAATGAAATTTAAAGAAAGGCTGAAAAATATTCTTACAAAACCAAAATGTTCTATAGTAACATTCAATTTAACTGCCATCTAGGGGAATGAAGTGTTCTATATAAGTAAATTATCTATATAACTAGGACTTGAAACTTTAAGAAACAATTCCTTTTTTAAAGGTAAACATATGGAATCAAAATTTCCTCAAAATATGCTCCACACTTCTCTGCTTTCATAAAGAAAACATTCTGAACATACTTTAAACTTTTCTTGTTGACTCAAGGTCACCATTATGAACTTCAATTTTTCTACTTTTCTGGAACACAGTAATGTTGTCAGAGTCTATTGACGTGTATAGGGGTTTTATCCCTCAAACATATCCCCATATTATTCTCTTTTTAATATTTATAATTGTTTTATAATAATTTTTCTCTTATTCATTCAGTAACTATTTACTGAGGATCTACATTCCTCAAACATATCCCCATATTATTCTGTTTTGAATTTTTTATAATTGCTTTTTTATTATTTTTCTCTTACTCATTCGAAAGCTATTTATTAAGAGTCTACATTCCTCAAACATATCCCCATATTATTCTGTTTTTAATTTTTTGTAATTACTTTTTAAATTAGTTTTCTCTTATTCATTTAACAATTTATTAAGTATCTACTTTGTGCTAGATGCTATGGGATACACCCATCTGAATAAGGCAAAGTCTTTGCCCCTACAAGGGTTTTCAATTTAGTAGTAAAATTATGATATACAATTTTATATGATATTAAAAATAACAAAAAATTATTATTTACTCCTTAGTGTTTAGTAATTGTTAAACTAACCATGCAAAACATTAAGGAGTATAAATCTTCTTCAACTATATAGGTTTTACATTTCAAGGGATACAAAAAGTTACTACTGCCCTGCTGTGGTATTTGACACAAAGTCAGCAATTAAATATTTGATTAAGTTGAATTGAAATAAAGTATCAATCCACATAAGCCTGGAACACTGTATCTCTTGAATTTATGGTATTTAATATCTGTTTTATTTTATGTGGTAACAATTGATATACTGTCCATTGTTGTGTCTTATTATTATAGTTTGCATTTGTATAGTATTATGGTATATAAGCTTTGCCTTCTCAAGTAGACTATAAACCCCTTGAGTATAGGGATAGTGTTGTATACTTTGTTTTCTCCAGAGTGCCAACCATGGTTTTATGTCCAACACTCATTAAGATTATTGATTAATTCTTCAACAACAGCTTAGCATCATGTTTATGCCACATCACTCATCCTGAAAGTTATGTTACCCATTAGCCATTCTAATAATTCACTTCACACTTCTAAGTGACTAGAGAAGTAGATAGTGTTCTCTCTTCTGCAATTAGATTGTGTTTACTTATCTGTTTATAAATTTTATTTCCTGGGAGAATACAATCTTTTTGAGGGCATAAACTATTGTTCATTCAATTTTATATTGCTAGCATCTAGAATTGTAGCTTCTTGTACATAGCGGGCTTTTAAATGTTTGGGTTTTTGTTATATTTTGTTTTAATAACTGGATGGGTAATAAGCACAAAAAGCAGACTTTTTTTTCTCCTCAGAGATCCTATAAGCAGCGTGGGCAGGGTTATGTAGTCATAGGCACAATTCTAAGGTTGTCAAAAGAGAACAGGTTTAGACAGTAAGAAAACAGGGAAGCAGGAAATAGGAGAGGAGAGTGAGGCGGGACAAGGTTCACACACATTCCAAAAGTAGAGAGTTGACCAATCTCATACTATAAAGTCTTCTTAGAAGGATTGGTATCTACTATGCTACTGAATTGTATTTGTATATATTGTATATATAAAGTGTTAATGAGTACTATGTAAGTATGTCAGAGTCAGCTACCTTCCAGGGAAGCCTCGAGAAGCTTGGATGCCTGAAAATGAAGCCCGAGGAGGAAGTTTTAGATCTGGAACTGGATTCTGCCGTATTAGAAGGAAACAAGATAAGGTGTTTGTATATTTGTTTTATATACTTATATTAAGCTATGAAAATCAGAAGTATTAATGATGACATTTTGTATTAGAGTTCTATGTATTTTTGCAGCCTGGCAGCAAGGAAACTGCAAAGATTCTTAGACTTGAAACCATGACTGTGCTCTGTATAATGAAGGCACTGAGCAAAGATTTTGGTATATTTTATACCTTATTTTGTAATTTCAAATCAGTTCCATTGGTATAATTTTGCAAACTTCATTGGTTGAGTGCTTGATTGCTCAGTATTTGTGAATAATTCTAATTTTTGTTTGTATATGTGGGATGGTACATATGAGCATTAAACAATTGTTTAGAGATGAATCTGTGGTGGGAAAAGTCAATGAACTGAAATTGATAGTAAGTTTACCATGAGAAATCTGGCCTCACTAGATTCCTGTTACCTAGTAGAAATGCTCATATCCTTTGGCATTCAAATCAAACTAGGGTGATTGCCTATAGGAACTGACCCAAGGCTTTTTTTTTTCTTTTATAATTTTTGTTTCATTTATACCTTGGAAGTAAAACATCAAAAAGCTAAAAAAATAAAGTTGAGGTAAAGGCTAATTAAGTTAATCAATCAATTATCCTGCTCCAATTAAAGTAAATGACAAGATGCCATGCCCTGATATCTTTGTCAGGTAAGAATAATCAATCAGTCAATTAGAGACAAGAACTAAGTGTGAACAAGGCCCAGTCATATCTGAATTAATTAATCAATCATAAGCTTTAAAGTAAGTGAAAAAATTCTTTGATCATTATAGAAAACCACAAAGGTCAATGGATGAAGTGAAATGACAACACATAGGAAGTATATTCAGATTGGCTAAGGAGACTTGGTCACACCTTTGGGGCTGTATAAAATCACTGAACTAGTTTGGAATTTGGGGGTCCAGTGTCTAGGAATACAGCAGAAGCTTCCAGTCATAACTTTGGTTCAGAGAAGACTGGAGTAGAGAGGGTGTGTAATGGGAATGTAAATTTTAAAGATCTTCCCTGCCCCTAGGCTAAAGTGCACCTGGAGCCTGGGGTGGGAGGCTTGTTTTTCAGTAGATACTTTTTGATTGGCCAGTGGGTCCAAAAGGTTGTTACATTCTCTGAGCCAGGAGAAGGCTATATAAGCCCTGATGTGTAGCTTTGTTTTGGGGGCCCACTTTTGAGAAGTGTTCTGTGATTTGATCTGGATTCTGGGAAGCCATTGTCTGGATCCCCCCTCCCCCCCCCTTTGAAAAACCCAGATGTTGATTGGGTATGGATGTAATGGCTGGACAATTTGGAAAGCTGTCTACTTGATCTGTTTCTGACTTGATAATTCTGTCTGTATACTTTGAAGTTCGGGGTGCTGACCTTTTTCCCCTGAACTAGGTAAATGATACATATCTGACTGATTAAAGTAAGCTTGTTAACCCATTTTGAGTTGCTTTCCTTTAACAAAGCAGATCCATGAACTTGTCTTGTCAGCAACCCTGAGGACGCTTGGGGTGCTTGCTGCTACAGGGTGATAGAAAACATGGCTCCCTAAACCCCACCTTAACCAGAGGAGAAGCTTTTGAAATATGGAAGTCAGTCTTAGCAGTGTTTCTATAACAACAGCTGGTGGCATTGAATTCCTCTAGACGTGAGAATATATTGGACATGAAGAATAAAAGAAGATTCAAGGTTCTATTAGAAGCCCAATGGAAATGCTATACCATACCTAAGAGGAACTGTGAAAGAATGAAAAAGATTTCCAGCAACTAAGAACTATGAGTTACTCCTTTCCCTTATATAGTGTCTAATCTTCTTCTTTTTTTAAAGCAATTGGGGTTAAGTAGCTTGCCCGAGGTTGCATGTCAGTTTTCTTGTATGGGTGTTTAAGTATTTGAGGGATCTCCAAACTCAGGGGTAGTACTCTTTCTCAGGGCTCCACCTAGCTGCCCCAAAGGAGAGCAAGGGATACTTTGTTATTTTATTTTATTTTATTTTGCTTTTTGAAGGGCAATTGGGGTTAATTGTCCAAGTTAATTGTCCATGTGTGTTAAGTGTCTGGGGCTGGATTTGAACTCAGGTCCTCTTGACTGCAGGGATGGTGCCCTACTCACTGTGCCACCTAGCAACTCCTAGGGTTCTAATCTTAAACCAACTTTTCCATAGATAATTTATGTACTTGTGGGAGACAAGAAGCACCCTTGTGGTAAATACCTATCATTATTATTTATTATTATTATTATTATTATTTTGCTTTTTGGAGGGGTGGAAGGCTGGGCAATTGGGATTAAGGGACTTGTTCAAGGTCACATGGCTAGTAAGTGTTAAGTATCTGAGGCCAGATTTGAACTCAGGTTCTCCTGACTCCAGGCTGGTGTTCTACTCACTGTACCACCTAACCACCCCAATACCTATTTCTAAATGCTAACTAAATGTGGGTGATTGATATGAATTGATAACCATGGGTGGGGTGCAGGAGGTTGTGAGCGACAGCATTAGGGAACAATTTACATGGCAAGAATTGAGATTTGAGGAGATAACAGACATCTGAAAATCTAGCTTGTCAGTCTTAGCAAAAGTTGGAAAAGTAACTGCAGAGCACTGGCTACATAAGCAGAACAGTAGTAAAAGGATATTATGCAGAAGGTGAAGGCAGAGTCAACACCCTTCAGGAAACATTAAGGAAGGTTGCACTAGGTAAGTCAGTTAGGATAATTAACTAAGAAATGTATAGGAAGTGGAAGTCAGGAAAATAAGCATCAAGCTGGAGACAAATTGTTATATGAGCAACTGGTACCAGAACAAAGAAGCTAATTGGATAGACCAGATCCAAAAGCTGAGTGATGGAGCCAGGATCCTAAGACCTAATCTCAGGGGTACGTCAAGGCAAATTTTGTGAACTCTTTTAAAGGGGTCTGAACAGTTTCTAACTCTTCTTGAAGGGATGATGTGCACTTCCCAGGCACCAGTAACAAGAATTTGAAGGACCCTTTGCAAGTTGAGCACATGGGTGTTAACATAAGGAGCATTAGAACCCTAAGGGCAGAATGAGCTATGGCTATTTTAAGCATAGTGTTTGTGCCCTTTCAACAAGGTGAGACATAAGGAAGAAGAATTAAGGAGAATAACTCTGGGGAGAGAAATGTGACTGTAATGAAAAAGAACAAATTAAACACCTATCCAGTGTTTTCATCTTTAATTCTTCTGGGGAATCATGTGGTAATGTGACATAGGTTGCTTAGGCAGGAATTTGAAGTAGCAAAAAGCAGCTTGGGGGATGGGTGGGGCAACACAATTTCAGGAAAACGGGGAATCTTGAAAAAAGACCCTGTTCAGAATGTAAAAACATACAAGAGGGAGGTAGAAATGGCAGATAAGCAGAAGGAAGGCTTAACCAGAACAGATGGTGCACAGAGCAAATGGTTGAAAAGGGTAAGAGAAAGAGTATAGACAGGGAGAATGCCAGAGATCCCTGAAGCTTAGGAAAAGTGACCATTTTATGAGGAAAAAAAATAAGTCGAAACCTAAATAGATATTTGAAGACTAAGGTCACAACAATAGAAAATAGTCTATGCAAATATAAAATTAATTATGTGTTAATTATGCTAATTGAACACTGTAGAAAGGAGGCAAAGAAAGCAAAGAAATCTAAAAGATTTTACAACTAAAATTAATCCCAATGCATTTCCTTATTCTAGTAACATAGTTAATGATATAACAGAAAACAAGAAACCAAATTCTCCCAGTACTTAAATTATCCCATAGCAGTTACCATGTTTCCCCGATAATAAGACAGTGTCTTATTATTTTTTTTTGGACAGAAAAACACCAGAGGGCTTATTTTCAGGGGGGGGGGCTTATTTTAATGAACATTGACAGCAATTTTAATAAACAGGTAAATGTGAAGAAAAAAAATGTACCTTTATTCAATAAGCAAATCACTGGGGAAGAACAGGATGATGCGCTCACTGCTGCAGCTCTGATTGGATGCAGCTCGGATCG
>NW_027186304.1:16886265-16888976 GCF_028583685.1 Petaurus breviceps papuanus
TTTTTTTTTAATTTAATCCACAATGACCAGAGTGATTCCTTAAATTTCTGTACTCTCAGATATAAAATTAGCAACTAAAATCATTACATTCCTTATATACATCTTCAATCTACTTAACATTGAAAGTAGCAAAGCCCTTTCATTCTTTAAGTTTAAAAACCAGTTGAAAATAGTTATTTTCTATATATAGTCAATTCTCAACATTTGTATTTAAACATTTGTATGATTTTATTAGTAACCTCCTTTTCACTTTCTCATTGGCAACCATACAGATTCACACTGCAGGAAATAAACAATGAGAAACGCCATGCCCCCAAGTTTGTAGAGTGGCTGGTATCCTAACAATGCATTTCACTGGTCTTATTCACTCTACTGTTGTAAAGAGTCCCTCAACCATTTGTTGAATATTTTCACCATTTGTCTTCAGAACTCAAATTTTATGTTGAAAGTATGCCCCCAAAGCAAGTCATTTGGACTCTAAAGTGTTGTGGAGAATTCACCAGTCTCAACTTCTTTGAACAGGAGTGCCTAAAGTCCCAGCAACCTCTCCTTTTGTTTGCAGAGGGCAGTCGAAGGAGAGTGGTTTAAAGTATAATATATAGTACAATGCCCTCACACCATGATTTGACACAGTTCAAGGTAAAATTCAGGTTTAAAAAGTTTTAGCTTTTTAAATGTTGTTTTCTGTATAGTTTTTAGGGTAATATAGATTTCATGCATTTTCTAGGCAGCCAGGTAGCACAGCGAGTAAGAGCACCGGCTCCAGTGTCCAGATGACCTAGGGATCCAATCCAGGCTCAGACACTTAGCATCCATCCAGAAACACCTGGCTGTGTAACCTTGAGCAAGTTAATTAACCCCGATTACTTTAAAGAAAAAAGAAAAGTGAATATTAGTCAAAACCAATGTTTTGTTTTGTTTTTTAATTGAGATGTTAGCACAAAAGGTCATAGAATTCCAGGGAATTACTAGTGATAAAAAAATATTTTGCATGCTACCTGTTTTATTTTCTGAACTGTATTTTATGCATTGCTTCAGTTCCTGTGTTAGGAAAAGTGCATATTATCAAGATTGTTTGTTATAAAAAATAATACACAGAAATGTATATTTTTAGCAATCTCTAGTGAAAGATTATAATTTTGGGTGAAACCTAACCCACTCTTTCCCATAGGTTCAATGTATGAACATTCATGTTTTCGACTTTCAGGCTGTTCTAGAGGAATGCTACTCCCACGAATATTGGGGGTTAACTATAACAGCATTAAAACAATAATGAGTGAAGAATGAATTCTAAAAAACAAAAAAAAAACAGATAATGGTCCAGGTTCCACCCATCTCTTTGTATATGTGGTGCTCCCTTCCCAGAATGAGGAAAGGACATCAATACCAGAGTAGAAAGTTTCCTAACAGGTAAAAATTCCAAAAAAGAAGAAGTCTACTCAAGCCTCTTCTCTCTTTCTTCTACTCCCAAATCAAATCATAGAGATATTTTCAATTCTTTCTATTCAGATCTCTCCTAACTTGCAAGTTTATATAAATCTGATATTGAGTTGCAGATCACTTCCTGAGGAGAATATCATTGTCTTTAAAGAAAAAAATAAGTCAAAATTTTAAAATAATGTGATTTGTAGTTTATTGGCCTTCATTGAGACATGAGAACATGTGGTACAGTCTGATGCAGCATGATGATGGCATCTGAGAGTGTGAGTTTGAATCTTAGCTTCTACATTTATGAACTGTGTGTGCTGGAGCCAGCTGAAGCAACACTAGAAAACAGATGGTGAAATTTTCAGTGTGAGTATTTCACTTCAGAAATCAGCATATACTGGAAATCAGGATTTGATTTACTGTTCAATTATTTTCTTGACTTAATAAAGTCCAAATTAAACTTTAAGATGAGGCTGAGGTATTTTTTTTCCATTCAGACAATTGTTAAAATCTGCCAATATACCCCCGTATATGTAGGAACCTCTAAGTTATTTCATTCAGATCCATAACTAGAGTCACCTGCCTAAAATATGTTCCGCTAATATTTGATCTTCTCCAGACATTGTTATATTGATCAATGATCAAGCATGCTTTTCCACATATCAATAAATATGGTTTTCAAACTGTGGTGTAGTAATATCTTTTAAAATTCAGTTTTGTGTCTTTTCAATCATTTCAGTTATGTACAACTCTTTGTGGCCACATTTGAGGTTTTCTTCATAAAAATATTGATGTGGATTACCTTTTCCTTCTCTAGTTCATTTTACAGATGAGGAACTGAGGCAATCATGGCTAAGTGAGTTGTCCAAGGTCACACATATAGTAAATGTCAATTTAATGGCATTATTAATTCCACAAATATTTTAAAGCACAAATTTTACGTCGATGATAGAAACAATTTTGTACTCTGAAATGAGAATCATTTTGTTTCTTTGTTTTTAGAACAAACATCCCAGAACACATTTCCAATTGAGAGTTATTCCTTTCAAAGCCATCAGGTAAGGAAGATTCTGCAATTGTTGAAAGCAGGTTTAAATGTCTTTTAGAATTGCCTTCAAAACCTGTAGTACATTCTTTAAATATCCTTAACAGTGGCAAATATTTATTTCCAAACTGTTGATTTATTTATTTTTTTAAACTACCAAAAACTCAGTAAAGTCTGATGAATATAGTGAACAAGACTGTTTGAGGTTAAAAACAAATATAACCATAAACCATTGAGA
>NW_027186304.1:16889076-16922097 GCF_028583685.1 Petaurus breviceps papuanus
AATCCCTATGCTTGAATATGCTCTCTTCTACTCACCACAACTCATAGATTTCCTGTCTCCCTTCAAGGCTTAGCTCTACTGCTTGACTCCTATAAAACTTTTTCAGTCCCCCTGGTTCTAAATACTACCTTCCCAAATACATACACATATTATATATATAATCATATTACATATATACACATAATATTACACACACGTGTGTATGTATATGTATATGTGTATATATATATATATATATATATATATATATATACATATACACATACCATATCCAATGTAAATTTCTCCCCCAGTTCTCTCCACCAGGTAAATGTAAGCTCCTAAAGGGCAGGCATATTTTTCATTTTTGCAACCCCAGCACATTGTTCACCAAATTGCACATAGTAAATGTCTAATAAATGCATGCTAAATTGAATTTTATTACATATCTCATTTTTTTTTGTTCTATCTCGCCTCCAGGAATGACTATGCAATATAACACACTTTCTTACTTCTACATTTAGCACATTGCACACACTTAAGGAAATGACTCCACTTTCTCATGCCTAAATGTAGTAGTTTCAGTAAAATATCTATTTGTGTACTTAAATTATGAGGAAAATATTCTTGTTTTAGCTTCATACCTTGGTTAAAGACAGAATCAAGACTGAAAAGCAAAATTCTTCCATCTTGTTTTAGAAATTTATAACGCATTTTAGGAATCTCATTAGTGACTGTTAAGTTGCATTGGTAGAATGGTTGAGAAATAAAAGAGAGGATGAAAAATCAGTACATTATATGGACTTTCATATTACCCAGTGATAAATATGTATTGAGCAATCCATGACTGAACATGGAAAAGGGAAGGATTAAAGTGTCTGCCTGTTCACTAGGTCATTTCTCTTCCCAGGGTGTGAAACTATACCACTGAACATCTGACATCCCGTACATTTCTTTGAAATTATGTCCTGTGTGTGCTTCGGCAACAGAGGCAATAAACAATGATAGATTTCTGCTCTCTATCACTTCAGGTGGGATAAATTTAGGAGACAATCAGGATGTAATTGAGATCAATATAAGCCATTGTGGAATCTTACAGCTGTCTCAGGGGCTTATTGTACTCACTGGGGAGCACAGGCCTTAACCGTCCTTTGGCAAAATCTATACAGGCTTTTTTTTTTCATCCCCTGGAAAGTGATCAGCAGCATTTCCTCTTAAGGAGAATCATTTTGGGGGAATCAAGAAACTTAGTAAGTAGCATCTCTTTAAGATATGAACCATTTCTTGTACGCAGTTTGCTGTGGAATTGTACATTGTAAATGGTAAAGCCAGCTGAGTTACTTTTTGCAATGAAATAAGTGGCAAAATTTTAACTTGCACCATACCATTCATAAAAATAAAGCCATTTGAAAGAATGTAACTTGGCTTAACTGCTAAAGATAATGCATAAAAGTAAAGGATGAGATTGGGGGACTGAAAGAATTCCAAAATAACACAAAGACACAGAATTCAGGCTTCATAACTGGTTAAATATGATTCTAAGTATTAATCTGTTAATCTGCTTCAATGTCCAATGGAAAAGGTAAAAAAAATGAGTGCAATATTTGTTCCTAATTAATTATTGCTTTTACAACTTTTAATGTAAGTATATACCTCTCAAGCTAGCTGGTTATTAGTTTTGCAATATCATAACTTTCAAAAGATTCTGTTCATCCTTATAAAGTAGGTTTCTAAGTTCAAAGATCAGACATGTAATGGTAGTTCCTTCAAAGGAGATATTCTGGTATATCCTTTACTTCCCCTCCTTTCCTGAGTTTCTCTTTGATCTCAAGCTAAATATCAGAATCTGGCTTTTTAAAAGGCTTGAAGTGCCTTTCATTCTCCCTCAGCTGCCTGAGGACCAACATCTCCTGCATCTTATATGAACAAAAATTCTCCCTAAAAATAACTATTTCAAATGCTCCCTGCAAAGAAGTTGAAATAATTTATCATGAACTCTGAGAAGACAAAAGGAGGTAATTGCATAGGTAAGCCATTACCTACAGCAGGGGAAGCAGGCAGAGAAGTCATTACTGATCCAACAAGGATTATAAGAGCATTTCCTGCTTATGACTTTTCAGGAGAAAAGTGCAAGGCATATACAGTCCCCTTTGGGATGTTCACATCCTTTTGCGGATTACTAAAACTCACCACATCACCTTATTTCCTGTTTGTGCTCTGGTGCTTTGTCTCTCCTGGTTTCGTGTTCTCATTTCTTCCCATCAGTGCTTTAAGAGCTAAGAATCTTGAACAATGAAACACTTAATTTTCCTTACTCCTTAGCTAATAATACACTTTTTTTCAAGGGCAGGTTACATGCAAGAGTTAGATTGAGATGTAAGGCAATTGAAATGACATCTGGGAACTTGGGAAAAGTATACACTGAACCAGTGTGTCCATTTATGCACACCTGCATACATACATGTATATACATATGCATGCACATACATATTAAATCTTATTCACAAAGTTATGTCAATGAGTTGGGAGGATTCTTTATTAAGGAATACATTCCTTACACATATCTGATAGAAATAGCGATATTTTGCCACGTTAAGCATGAATTCTAGCTCTACCCATTGCCCTATAGCAAGGGAAATGTTTCCTGGGATTCTACTTGTTACCTTTTCACTACATGCCCAGTAGTCATTATGGCCATGAGAGTTGGACTACCAGGAAAACTGAGCACCACAAAATTAACACTTTTGAATTGTGGTGCTAGAGAAATTTTGAGACTCCCTGGGAGAGCAAGAAGATCAAATCAGTCAGTACTTACAGAAATTAATTCAGACTATTCTTTGGAAGGACACATACTGAAACTAAAACTTAAATACTTTGCCCACATATGATAAGCCAAGATTCTTATTGGAAAAGACCCTTATGTTGAGAAATATAGAAGGCAAAAGAAGGGGATGGTAGAGGATGAAATGGATAGATATATCATGGAAGCAATGAACATGAGCTTGGGACATACTTCAAGAAATAGTGGAAAATAGAAGGTCCTGGCATGCTATAGTCAATGACATCACAAAGAGCTGGACATGAACTACTCAGTAAGAACATAGAAGATTTTACAGGGTGCTATTTACCATAAAGATACAGCAAGAAGATAAGTACAAACATCCAAAGGAGGTCTATTCTACCTTATCCTTCTGGAAAGAGCAGGCTCAAATATTTCAAGTTCTAAGTAGCATTGGTTCTACAGTGTTCATGTCTAAAGGAATCCTCACATCACCTCCCAATGGGCCAGGTAATAAAGGTCCCTCCTTCCTCTTCAATCCTGAACTGATTAGCTGTAAAGCCTAGTGTGAACTCTTCTCCTAGACATCTTGGGGACTTTCTCTCCTGATATGACAAAGCTCACAAGGTCATAGCCCAATTCTAGTCAAAAGACTTGTACATTTTAAGTACACTCCGGTTCTAATAATTGATCAAAATGACTCCTTTTTATCACATGTCCAACAGACCATAACTGGATATATAATGTCAATGTATAATCTAAATCTTCCCAAGCACTTCCATTATACATCATTATGCCTCTCTTCCAGTCTGTTTCCACCAGGCTACCCAGCTTCTTGGCAAGAGGAGGGGTGGGGGCAGTTAAGGAGGAAGAGGGAAAATTGTAACAGCTGAACCTGTTTAAACCTGCTCACCAGGCCCTCCTCCCATTATAAGCATATTGGGGTAAATAGCACCAGTCCCCAGCACTGGCTGGGGCTCACCCCATAGAGTACTGACCCTATACTAGGGTCACTTCCAGGACATGTGTGCAGATCCAAAGGGCTTATTGCTTCAGGATGATGCAGAAACATTACTTGGTTATTACCCTTTCCCCATATTCCTCTTTCTGGTGCATGTGACTAGTAAATCTTGCTAGAAGTTCCTGAGGGGTTAGGAGATGGACAGGCAAATAGCCCTTTCTTACACATGGCAGGTACAAAACACATCAGAAAGTTGGAAAAAGAAATTCTATTCAAACTTAAAACAATGTATAAATATCTGGAACCTCATTTACCAAGTCACATTCAGGAATTATATAAAATAATAGCAATTATAATTTACAAAAGAGAAAGAGTTTTCATAATTAGAGAAAGATTAATGACAAAATTATCCAAATTAATTTTAGATCCAGTGCCATACCTACAACTAACAAAAAAATATCACCATAAAGAGCTAGACAAAAGAATAACAAAATTCCTCTGAAAGGGTAAAAATTTCAAGAGAAATCATGAAAAAGATGGGAAGGAAGGGTACTAGATCCTAAATTATTCTACAAAACAATCATCATCTAAGACACTTGGTACTAGTAAAAAAAAATAGAAAATTGGATTGATTAAAAATAGAGGTTAGTTACACAATATCTCAAAGAAACTGAGTACAGTAGCATAATGTTTGATAAACTGAAGGACAGAAACGACTGGGGCAAGGATTCACTATTTGATAAAAGAAAAAAAACGTAGAAATGGAAAGCAGTTTGGCAGAAGTAGGTTTAATTCAGCATTTCATGCCATATACCACAAAAAGTTCCAAATGGATTTATGACCCAGATGTAATAGAACATATATTAAAATTGAAGAGTAAAAAACAGATATACTTTTTCACCTCTGTAGAGAAGGAAATAGTTGTTGAGCAAATCAATAATAGAGAGGATCAGATGATATAAAATGGTCAACTTTAAGGGCATAAAATTTTAGTTTTGGGACCAAAGAAAATACTATTAGAATCATAGAGGTAACAGTTAACTTGTGACATATTTTCAGTAAATATTTCTGATAAAGGTCTAATATCTAGAATATATAAGGAATTAACAGAAACACAGGAGAAAAGGAGTCTCTGTAATAGTTAAATGGTCAAAGTATAAAAAAAGGCAGTTCTTAGGGGAAGAAAGTAAATTATCAATAGATATTTTTAAAATGTTCCAAATCACTAATAATAAAATTCAGATTAACACAACTCTGTAGTTATACTTCATATGTATCAGATTGTCAAGGATAACCACAAATGAAAATGTTAAGTATTAGATGTGTTTTTTTTGAGGACAAACCTAATAATGCCTGTTGGTATGGGTGTGAATTTGTCCAAAAACTCTGGTAGGAAATTGGAATGATAATTCAGGTGCTACTGAACTATGTGCACCCTTTTACACATTATCATTAGGAAGAATAAGCCCCAAAGAGAAAAAGAAATTGGAAAAAGGACTCATGTACAAAAATATGTATTGCAAGACTAGTTGTCTTAATAAAGAAATGGAAACAAAGTTGGTACCTATCAATTGAGTAATGATGGAACTAAATATTACATAATGGAATATTAGTACTCCATAAACAATTATAAGAGAGAGATTCACAAAAACCAGAGAATACTGGCATAAATGAAGTAATCAGAACCAAATGTACTTTTTATACAATCACTGTAAGGTGGTAAAGGAAAATACCTTTAAGATTTAAGAACTCATATCAATGCAATAGCAGCTCAAAAAGATTGATTATGAAGCAGGCCCCTCACCAGTTGGTGAAGACATGGTTGACTATGAAATCATAACACATGCATTTTTGCTTTACTTTTCTTTGCTATATTTTATCTCTAGGAAAGTCTTTTATTTGAGGGCAATAGAATTGGAAGAAGAAGAAAAATAATGATAATACAAAGAATGGAGAGAAAGAAAGAAAAGAGTTAATAAAATATTGTTAAAATACACAATATGGGAAGGGATTCAGAAGGGAAGACAGATAAGTATAGTAATATTAGTACTGCCATATTAGTTTAATGTATATTAAAAGGAATAAGCTATATTAGGAGATCAAGAGCTATTTTAAAAATATTCTCTCGCTTCAATGCTTTGACAAAGTATGAGTAAAGTTCTCAAAGGTTATGGCACTGGTATATAGGTTTTTTCAAATCTCACCTATTTGGACAATCTCAGTGACAAATTGCATGTCTGTCATTGGACAGCTTACAAAACAAGAAAGTTTGTCAGCAAAGGGTTGGACATTTAAGTTTCATAATATTGTAAACTGCCCCAGAGGGTTCATTATGGAATAAACAATTTAACACACATTTGTTAAATTAGCTACTAAATGCAAGTCACAATGCTAGGTGTTGTGACTACAGGGAAAATAACAAAATGGTTCCTGCCTTCTTGAAGTTTACATTGTATATTCTACTTTCAAGATGCAAATTACTGATTGAAACCCACACCAAGAAGCTTATAGCCCCATTGGAGAAATAAGTAGTACAGACTTAAAAATAATATATATTCCTCACAGCAAAAAATGTTCTATGGGCAAAATGTCCTGGTGCCATTTCTAAACACATTATAAATAACAAGGTTAGCTAGATGTAATATATTATCAATAGGGGAAGTTTGAAAATGGTACTCTGTGTAGACCTATCCAACTCTAATTCTTTCTCCCTGTATTTCGTTAAATATATAAAGAGTCCAGGAAATTTTGAATGGCAATGATCCTTGGTGACTGGACTTAGTTTTTCTTTTTAGTATACTTATAAAAAAGGATATTTATTTATATCTCCAGTAATTTGAAGTAACAATGCTACATCTAAGAGCTAGTATTATAACACATAACTGCAGTCTACCAATAATTAAATAGCACTTCAAATTATTTTAACATTCCTGTCATGTAGTTCTAAAATAAATTCCTTTATATAATCAAAAGCTCACTTTTCTTCATTATTTGAAACATGTTCTGAGATTTACAAAGAACATTTGTTATAGACAAAGAAAAGTATTTATTTCTTAAATTCTTTCTCTATCTCTTTTTTTGATGTCCTAGATATTAAGCAAACAATAGTAATATTTAAAACAAAATTCTTTTCTTTCCCACAGTGCCTTCAATTCCAGACCTGTCCCAGCAGTGATTAGGAAAGGACTTCGTTCATTATGTTGCACTGAGAAGTGAGTTAGTTTAGGGACCATTTAAGTGGATCAAGTCCTTGCATAGAAATGACTATTGTGGCATGTCTGCCCATAGCATTATAGTCCAAATTAAAGTTAATGCTTTCATGATCACCTTATAAATATTAATAAACTCATTAGTTCACTTTGGCAGTGGTTACTTTTTATACCTATGTCATATTCTACCCCATTAAAATGAAAAGAAAATGTCAGTAGGAGACTATGTGTTTGGCAATCCAGTCTTCACTTGAGGGGTTCTTCCTCCCATATTTATCTAAGTTCAGGGAATTTTGAAAGAGGAATTTGTCTATAAGGCATTCATTTGGATTATTGTAGCCTGGGTTCTTAAATAGTAAATAGGATGGAAAATTTATACTGAAGGAGTCTTAATGGATTCTAGTGTTCAGAAAGCAGCAGTCAGAAATTCAGACAAGGGATACTTTTGACATGATTGCAATAAAGGAAGCACATATCTACATAGCAGGACTGATTTTCAAATCTTGTTTGCTTAGAAAACAAAGTGATTTCACAAATCAACTCTTATCATCATAAACCTTTTGCATTTTTGTAGGGTTGGACTATAGGAAGCCTCCTCTAAATCATTACCACCACCACCACCAACTAGTCTATTCTACTTGTAAATTATATATTCATGGAATATTATATTTCTGAAGGACTTTGGAAATCATTTAATTCAAACCTCTTATCTTACAGATGACAATATTGAATCTTACGGATACTAAGTTCCCAAAGAGAAGAATGAAGTTAGTGAGTAGGACAAAGAGAACAGAGAAATATGTTGATGGAGGTGGTGGTGAGAATAGTAGTGGTAGTAGTAGCAGTAGTAGTAGTAGTAAAGTACATTAAAGTTTAAAAAATACTTTAAATACATTTTCTTTTGATCCTCATAACCCTGTGAGGTAGGTGCTGCTGTTGTCTCATTTTAATATTTGAGGAAATTGAAATTGGCTGAGATTAAGGGACTTTTCCATGGTCAGATGGCTAACACATGTCAGAGTTAGAATTCTAAGCTAGGTCCTCCTATTTCCAATCTAACTCTCTTCCCATTATTCTATGATGTTTTCTAGAACATTTAATTATTCTCTTGAGTGGGGGAAGATAAAAATGGATTTATATATTTTTAAAAGGGGAAAGAATCTTTCAAAAATAAAAGCAACAGATAATTCATTACTTTTCCCCAAACTCTTCAAGTTTATGGACCATATACCCCCCTCTTTTTTTTAAACAAATTTAGGCTGCATGGACATCCTCTGTATCAATTCAAAAGTTACTAAACATGGGTAGCTATCAGAATTGTTATGGGTTTACAATCATTCTATTTCAGCTAAATTATTTTCTACTATTGCCTATTTGACAGAGATAACCCATTATGCCTTATTTCTACACAGGAGAATTTAAGTTTATGTTTTTGCTGTTTCCGTTGTAATCCTAACTCCTAGCAAAGTTCTTGAAATGTAGCAGGAGTCTAATAAGTGCTTGTTGAATGAATTCACAGAAGATGAACTATTAGGTCTAAATAAGACTTGAAGTTTTTAGGAAAGAGGTTTCATCACAAGTCATCAAAATAACATCATTCACTTTCCTGTGGATATTTTTTTTAAAAAGAGATGTGTTTCTCATAAAATAGAAATCCAAAGCACATTAAGCTTAACCATTAAAAACTGACTAGAATGTATTAATTAGCAAAGTATTAATTGAATACATGGCTTCCTCACTTATGGATCTAAAATATCGTTGGAGAGACAAAACTACTAACACTCATCAAATAATCTGAAAATTACAAAAGCAATATATAATTAAGTGCTAACCAATCTGGTCTTAACTCTAGCTTCCCTGTGCCAAAACCTCAGGTAAAGAGACCAATGACAGTTACTAGAAAGGCATTTTTGGCTTAATATTTGAAGAATGATACACATTAGAATTAGGGATGAATCTCACAATTAGAAACTATAAACAAACTGGCATTTTAGTTCTCTATGTTTTAGATTTAATTTTGTCCAATGTAAAAGAGGTGATTTGGATCAGTTGACAGAAGACTGTGTACTGAGTGCTGAGCGCCTAAGCTGACCTATCGATATACATAGTAGCTGAAAGTTCACTTCCATAGAAGACTAGGCAAATGCTAAATTTACCTCTGAATTACTTTATGTCTCAGCTTATGTCTATAAATAACATTTATAGTTTGGATGTCCAAAATCATTTCTGCTGAATTTCAGTGACAGCCATTGCACATTGCTTGGCAGTTTTCTTTTTTCCCATCCTTATTAATCCCATTCTTGTATATTCATGCAATTTTTCATATGTTAATACAGAGAAATCAAATATTTGAATAAAATTAAGAAAGGCTGATGCCTAAAAAGACAAAGCTAAAATTGAAGTGCATTTGCAATTAAAATGTTTTTAGTAAATGTTTGCAATATATGAAAAGATCAAGGGAAGGAAAAATATCTTTGAAATTCTCTTGTTCTTCCATTTGTGGGAACAAAGTATGCTGTTCACTGTCTACCTATGACTATGATCATTTTTATTCTTCTTTCTAATTTGTTTATGTGTTCCACCTTACACTTTGTCTCATTTGTTCCTTAAAAAGTGAATTCTACTTCTCTAATCACCTCTTTAATATTACTTATTTCAAACATTTATAAAAATAGACCTTTCACAAAGTACCTGTAAGTGCATTCTCATTGATTGGAAACCATGTGATATTATGGAGAGAACCCTGTGATTGCAATATGAAGACCTCAGCTTATGGCCCTGTTCAAGAACTCATGAGTCATTATCTTGCAAGTACCACATATGATCACTGTGCATCTGTTTCTTCATCTACAAAATGGGCATAAGGCATTGTAGCTCATTAGGTGCTATGAACATGTGAATTATAATTACTTTCACTTATGTACCTGAGGCTAGTATACAAAGAGAGAAGATGAGTTTCCCAGTACTTTTAAAATTTTTATTTATTTAAGTTAGATTAATGAAATATAACAAGCATTTCTATAACAATATAATTTTAAAAAAGATGATTGCACATAAAACTGCAAATCTATTATGGATGACCCACTATTCCTTTTAAATACGTAATAACATTTTCATGTAAATTTCATTTTTTTCAGTTAAGGCAAAATCCTTTAGCCAATTAGAGTATCTTTTGCAATACAGTACATCAAGGTATCCTGGTAAAGTAGACAGAGCATTGGTTTTAGAGGCAAAACATTACACTTTTAGTCTCAGATCTGACCCTTACCTCTTTATGACCATTAACAAGTCATTCAAACTTTTTGCCTTCATTTCTCATCTTTAAAATGGGGGTAATAGTACTCATACTACCTACTGCACCCACAATATTAATGTAATAAAAATAATTGGTAAACATTAAAGTGGGATTAGCAGAGAAGTTGTGGGCATGGATAGATAGAAATGTGTAACCTATAAAGAACCACTTCCCCTCAAAAAATAATAAAGGATACTGCAGTGGGGGTAAACCAGAAATGAATGACTGGGGAAGATCATGTTGAAAGAGTGAAGGATTACCAATGGATTTCCATATATTCCCTTGATATACATGCAATTTTAAGAGATCTAGAAGAAGTTATAAGGCCACCAGCAAGTTGAGATAACTCCCTACCTCTCCTCATGGAAGAATCATGAGAAGATTTCCATAGGAGAGGGCATGAATGAGTTGTGATGTGCAGGTTTGGAGGAAGTAATCCTACTGATCAGATCATAGATCTGACAAAGTATCAATGTGTATTTTGAATCATAGATTTAGAACTGAAATTTACCTTAGATATGATATAGTCCAAGCCCCTCGTTTTTAAAATTGTATTTATTTTATTCTGAACTTAAGAAATAAACCAAGCATTTTACTATTCTACATAGTACAATAGAAAAAATATTATCTTTTTATAGACATTTTCTCAGATAAAGGTCTCATATTCTAAGCCTTTCATGTTGTAAATAAGGAAGTAGAGGCTGATAGAGTTTAAGTGACTCATCCCCTGTACAAGAGTAGAAGGTAACCATGCCAATATAGTGCCTTGACTCCAAATTTAGTGCTTTTTTCACTAAAAAATATTTCTCAGCATATGAAAAATCTGTTTTAATCATCATATGTATTCTTTCCATCAATGCCTGTCACAATTCCTTTAAACCTTACTTACTAGATAGTTTTATGATTGACTTTGACCAAATCTTCTGATTAGTTTCAGAATATAAGCTGATCTGTGGAGAATAAATATATTGTTTGTCTCCACGCTAGAGTCTATAGCTTTCTTGCTTAATGGGCATGACAGAGTTTCTACCCTATTTCTCATGTGAAAAGATGGGGAAGGGGAAATTAATGGATCACAAGCTAAATATGAGTCATCAGATAGAAAGCACTAGACACGGAGTCAGGAACATGCAGACTTGTATCTAATTGCATGATCATGTACAAGTCACTTTGTGTTCTCTCAACTTAGTTTCCTCACTGTGAAATTGATGTGATAATAGGGTGAAAATTATATATGTAAATCTCTTTATAAACATCAAAAAACTAGAAAAATATCAGCTATCATTATGATACACAAAAGAAAAATGCTAATGTTATGCTGGACTGCTTTATAAAAGTACAGTATCCTGTGCCCTCTATCCTGATTAAACTACATTCAGACAACTATGCTAAGCTCTAAGTGGGGCAAAAAAAATGACTAACTACAGTTGGTCCAAAAGAGATCAACTGGATGGTTGGTGTTCAATATAACATGTGGTTGCCAGCTGAGGGAACTGAGGATTTTTTAAGCCAGAGAAATTTCTTGTGGCATTCAAGTTCTTTGAGGATAGGGACTTAATTGTTTCTGCCCTTGTGTTCCCAATACCTGCTCATTGTACTGATCATAGTTGGTGTTACATTGTTATTGGAATTAGGCTAAATTGAACTGAGAAGAGATAGGGAGAGAAAGACAGATGTGAAGGGAGAAGGGAAGGAGAGGTGAAGAGAGGAGAGAAGAAGGGAGAAAAAAAAAGAGAGAAGAGAAAACAGTGAACATTAAAGCTATCTTCAACTATCTGAAGGGCTGTCATATAGAAGTTATTATACTTGGGCTTCTTGATCCCAGAAAATAATAATAGGGGCAATGTGTGAAGGTAATAGAGGCAACTCTGATGGAGGGTATAGGGACTACCTCTTACAGTGCTGACCATTATCCTTAGGTACTTTCTTATCCTATGGGACTTTTATATATTTCCTCTGGAAAATCTCCACAGGGCACCTACCTACCATGGTGAAAGATTTCCTCTATATTTCTTTATATTACTTGGAAACCCATTAATTATCTTCTATTTTTTCTAAGTAACTAGCCTACTACTTTTTTCCAATACAGGTACTTATATGCAGTATAGGGACAGTGGCTAGAATGCTAACTTCAACCTCAGGAACACCTGGGTTCAAGTTCTGTCTCTGACACACGATGACTCTTAGATAGCAAAGTAATTCTTCTGTGTTTCAGACAACTCTCTAGATTTATATGTTGCAGTGAAAGTGCTGATCTGATCTGCATTAATAAAGAAAGTGATCTCTACTCTTTCTCACCAGGAATTCTATACTAATGAAATAACAGACCCTTTGAAATACAAATATGCACATGTGAGTATACATACGCATCACAGGTATAAAGACATGTGTGTACATATGTACACGTGCATGTGGACATGTAATATTAATCACAAAGTTCATTGGTATGGGGCTTTCTTCTCATTGTTATAAATGAATACGTTGATCTGTGTAAGGGATGGGGCAGAGTTGGTAAGAGTGAGAGAGCTTCAGCCTCTAGTCTTCTTCAAGTTCTCTTCAAGTCTTTGGACGTGCTTTGAGTCCTTTAGGAATTTGGAGTTCTTTTCACTTCCAGCTTTGGGCAAAAGTATAAGCGATGCCAACACCATCTCAGCTTGCCAAAGAGAAAGATTCTGGAAAGACATGAGAAAAACTGGCACTCACATCCTTCTACTCTGTGGTACTGGAAAGTCCCCCAAGTAGAACATCTCAGTATCCAGCTTAGGGGGTGACCTGTTAAGGCTTCTGTGGTATAGACTGGGATCTCTTCACTTTATCCTTTTACAAGCATCTGTACAGTCAACAAACCTGGTCAATATGTGCAGATATTGGGTCGCAACTTGTCACTTGCTGTATCCTGCTAGAATTTTGAAAAGTTCCCCTCAGTGCCAACACTCCAGTGAGTAATAGAGGTCTGAACATACCAGGGATCTTTTTCTGCTTTTCTGGTGATGCCAACAACTTCCTTAGGAAATGTTAAGCTCTCCTGGATACAGCCCAGGTATGGATAGTCTTTGTCATTCGAACTACCAAGTCCAATCCCTAGCTTATTCTTTAAAGCTACTTTACCCCAATACCTATCACAAAAAAAGATTGGGAAAATGAAGGAAACTTGAGATGTACTGTCCAGGAAAACAATGAAGTCCACATGCTCAATTTTTACCCTCACCTCTGCATGAAGTCATTATGACTCCAGGGGGAACAGACCTATAAGGAATTTATAATGAAGTCAGTGTGACCTTGGTGTTCAAGGTAAACTTCTTCCCTTGCCCCACTTCCGTTTCTCAAAGCAGCTCTTATGCATAGTGTTGGTGACTTAAAAAACAACAAAGAAGATACAGATGTGTTTTGATTACTGTAGCACCAATGCAATATTTACAACACCCATGATCACGATAAAGACTGTGACTGTAAGTGTCGCATGGTGTTCAATCACAAAATATGCCAAACTCTCCAGATAGAGCATAAAGCTGAAAGATTTATTTAGACACCAGAAAACTGAATCCCCAAACCAGTAAGCCGAATCCATCATAGTACCAAAGATATTCAGAAGCCATAATAACCCTGAGAGCCTTGCCACCCTTTAGCCTTCCCACAAAGCAATACAAGATCAATATTTACTCACAAAACTCTCTTTCTCCTTGACCAAGCTCCTCTGTCTCCAACTGTCTCCAGCTGTCAGACTTGCTCTCTATCCACTTACTGTGGGCTCTGCTCCTCCTCAGCAAATTCCTCCCACCACAGGATCCATGTGATCACACTCAGCCTATCAGGGGGCAGAGATTATCTTCACAGCAGAGAAGCTCCTGTCGGCTCTAGGGGGCCAGAGATTACCTTCATAGAAGGGGAGGTCTTCAAACTACCCCCTATGTCTATTAAGGGGCAGGGAAGATCTTCAAATTTCCATTCTCATTACAATTGCTTAACTTTGAACAGATTAAACTAGACTAGTATACAAGGTCATGGGCACAAGATGCCCTGGATTATCTGCTAGGCAGCAAGTAGTTTTCAATCTTGGATTTGTGTACTGACTGACACCAGATTCCCATGTCTGAGGAAGAGAAGGAAAAAATGCTTTCAGCTGTCTAGGGATTCACAAGTTGACTGACCAATGAAAAACTAATCCACATGGGGTGGCTAGGTGGTGCAGTGAGTAAGAGCACCAGCCCCGGAGTTGGGAGACCTGTGATTGGTTCCGGCCTCAGATACTTAACACCCACACAAAAAATACTGGCTGTGTAACCTTGGGCAAGTTACTTAACCCCAATTGCTTAAAAAAAAAGCTAACCCATACAAGGTAATTGGGAGACTGGGAAATTTGCCTATCTACAAAAAAGCCCCAGAGAATGAAGGAAATATTATCAGGACTATTCACCACAGTCACCTACTGCTCATAGGAGAGTTTATTGGAATTTCTAATGAGCAGGTAGGCTGATGGACACTTCCCTAGGAAAAGGCTAAGAGAAAAAAGAAACTGTCCACAACTGTACAAAAACTCTCTGATCCAGATATGACCAGTGAAAGTTATGTATCCAGGGGTGGCCAGGTGGCTCAGTGAGTAAGAGCACCAGCCTCAGAGTCGGGATGACCTGGGGATCGAATCAGGGCTCAGATACTTAGCACCATACACTGGCCATGTAACCTTGAGCAAGTTACTTAACCCCAAATGCTTAAAAAATAAAATAAAATTTTAAAAAAGTGATGTTTCCAGTAAAGGAAATTGTGTGTATTATTATAGGGCAGTAAATCTGAATGCAGAGGCAAGTCTTTTCCTGCTCAAAAATGATATAGTGTCTCCTAGCCTGCATATTAAACCTACAGAGCTCAAAAAAACTAATAGACAAACTGATATGGTTGTCAGCACAGGTGTAGGTAGAAACACAAATCTATAGTGATCCTGATGGTCAGTGAATGCCAACTAGTTGCTCAGGTATAGAAGGAGAGAGATCAGTCAATGACAAGAGAGCTAGACCTATTTGACCAGTTAAGAGGCTAAGTTATGATGTCATAGGTAAACCTGAAGGCATAGTTACCCACATATCCAGATGTTGAAACTAGAGTTCATCTATATGAAAAGTGCTTCGCATGAAGCTGCATATGTTTACTGCTGTACACATGAATCATTGCCTGTTTGAGCTTTTTTTTATTCTTGATATTGATTTGACTATGTTTTGTGTTATGTCCATATTAAAGCAATGTCTGTTATTTGTTTTCTATATATACTAATACTTATAATTAAATTGTATTTTACATATAGGCCTTTTGATAGTATTATTACTTCAGCTAGCTAGTGTTTATTACTTAGCCGTGTTTATTTCTTTTGATTGATTGCTGGGTACTATGATATTTGTATATTTTCGAAATGAATATGTCCTATATGTCCTGTATGTATTTGGGCATATTGTCACTGTATCATCCCAGATAACATTCTAGATAGTGCCATGTCTATTGAATACACTACTAATGTGCATTTGTGTTATTTCAGTTATGACAGTACTGAAGGGTTAGTTACTACAATGCCAAGAAAATCATCTTTGTTTTAAAGTACTAATCTTATACTATTTAGACTTAACCCAGCTGATCTTTGTAAGGGACTGCAGAGTTTTGGCCGAATAGAAGAATGTAATCCCAGTTCCAAAGCTCATTGGTATGGGACTGTTTGTGAAGAGTAGGACAGAGTTGCCAAAGAAGAAAGTCTTCTTTAAGTTCTCTTTGGTCTTTGGACTTGCTTCGACCCTTAGAACTTCTAGCTTTGAGAATATGATTTCTATGGTCCGGCTCCACTTCAGGGTGCTGAAGGATAGCACTCTGAAAAGGCATGAGAGGATGGCTTTCTCTATCACAACCTTGTCTCCAGTTTGCAACACTAGAGATTTTGGGGGACGTCCCAGAGAGTGTCACCTCCCTTTCTTGGCTGAGCTGAGTTACCTTTCTCCAAATGGAGAGCTTCTTCTGGGAGTAATGTCTGATATACATTCTCCTACCCATAGTTCTTCTGATTTCTGCTTTTTTGCACACCAGTTTGGATAAATGGGTTTTCTTTGATAATTGCTTATGTATGATTGTATTTGGTGGGAAAGAAACAAAGTTTTAAATATAGAGACTGATGTTCTTTTCCCCAGTCCTCAATATTGAAACAGTAATCAGAAGGTAGCATGAACCTGCTACTCCTATCTCCTAGAAAATAATGTTTAATGGAGTTGGTAGATAAAATTCTAGCCTAGTACTTCATCTCTCTGAGGAGAGCAAAGTGGCCTTAAGCTACAATTTCCTACTTAACATTCTGGCAGGAATTCAAGTCTGTCTTGGACAAGGGTAGAAGGAAAAGAGGCTAGAAAAGTCTATTCAACCTCCCTTTGAGCCATATGATAACATCCCCATGCTATATGCAGGGGACACCCTTTCACAACAAATGAACTCTTGCAACATATATGTACACATATACATATACACATACCAAGAGACAGATAAAGACAATGAAGTTTCTTACTAGGATCGCTACACTAGTGAAATAACATACCTTATGTAATATGCATAGACATAAACATAAATACATATATGTGCATGTGTAAATATATGTAATGCATATATATTATAAAAACAGAACAAAAGAGAAACACACAACATGAAAGAAAAAGATAGAGACAGAGTCAGTCTATTAACTCTTTGCCAGTAGATATCATCCTTAACATAAAGCAAAAACATTGTACCCTCCTTTTCCTATGTACCCACCTCAAGTTGCCCTCTTGTAATTTGCTCTCCATGAGGCTTTGTTTCATTCATATGAGAATTCCATTTGCAGGCAGGAGGTAGGAGAAGAAAATTTATTGACTCAGGTGACACACCCTGATCTTACGTGTAGGCTGGAATCACTTCATACTGATTCAAGAGCTGATTGTTAAATTTTCATTATGAGCATATATACCTCAGAAGTTTGCAAATGATAAAAATAAATCTTAAACTATTCTTGTGATTGTTATCTAGATTTAAGAACGTGATGGAGAAAATATTAATAATGCATATTAAACTTCAAAATGTATTGAGTTTTTGGAGAGCTGGTTATTAAATATTCATCAGCATAGCCATTCCTGTCCCATCTATTTAGCAACTGCAATATATGACAAAGTAAATCTCAAAACACTACAATATGAATTGGTCTCAGATGGCCTATGGAGAAATCACCTTTATAGTGTTTCCTTAATTCTCACTTTTATTATTTATTTTAAAGAAGATATTAAAAATAAAATCCACTAATTTTGAAATATCAAGAGACCAATAGTCATTTATAGATACTGGATGATAATTATATCATCGAAAATCCCAGAGTAAAAATGAAGCAACTCAAGGATACATATTTCATGAGATCTTTGTGTGTTTACATACATTGTACATATACAAAGAAACCTCCATTAAATAAGGTATGCTTTTAGGATTTTGTGCTTTCAGACATGTAACTGTATACTTAACAAACCTTTTATTATATTTTGCATTTCTTATTCTTTTCTGAAGCTCATCCCTTATGCTGTTGTAAGGGCCAGGCTATTGGCCTTGAATGACTATTTGAACTTGTTACATACAATTATTACTTCCATCTACTTTCCTAAATATATCATTTCCTAAAGATCTCTTTGTGACTAAGATGACACAATGGATCTGCAAATGTTCCTATTTGAAAAATACTTTTACTAGGCAAAATGAGTGAGGAGAGGGGAAAAAAATAGAAAGTCAAGCAGTTTAGAAGTCAATGCATTTTCCCACTTTTTCTAGGACTTTCAATGGACCCACCACTACTAGAATAATGAAAACATAAACCATAACATAGAACACAAATGAAGAAATAAAGAAAAACAGAAAAATCCATGAAATACTCAAGATGCAATAAAGGTCCCATTAAGAATAAATTTTATTAATAAGGTAAACATCATATTTTGTTTTTATGGGAGTATCTTAATATGTTGTGAAACATTCTATAATCAAAATGCAGGTAAGCTTCCATTACAATGAAGTTCCTTTAAATTTCTGGGTAGTAAAAGGATGAAAAGTATGGGGCAGCAGTCAGCACTAATCTGAATGGGAGTAAGGGTCAAGAAGTCAAAGCTATGTGAGCTACGAAAGAACCACGCCCTTAGCGTAACCACCCTCAGCAGGATAATTGATGTGGGGGTCCAGCCCTATCATAATAGACAAACCTATCCTTTTTGAGAAAAAGGGAGTATATATTTAATGCTCAGCAGAGAGGCCACGCCTTTGATCTGATTCCAATACAACAAAATCCCAGGACAATTAGATAATTTAAGTTGTCCCCTAGAATTTATAATAATTGACCACTATTTATTACTGTATTCACATAATATCTCCTTCATTTCTAAAATGTTCAATTGCTTTGAAGAAATGCAAAGCACTGATGATAGACATGCTCATTTATGAAATGTAGAAATTCTGCATGAATCATATGTAAACAGCTTCACCTTAATCAATGTCTTATAATTAATCTTTAAAGATTTCCTTATATTTCTTCTGGATCTTTTATATCAGATTTTCCATTGATTTCTGGACTTTCTGTTACAAATACTTGAAAGTCTTTCAGTTCATTGAATATCCATTTTTTTCATTCAGGATTATACTAAATTTTGCTGGATACAATATTCTTAGATCCAACCCAGCTCCTTGGTCTTCGAAATATAACATTCCAAGACCCACAGGATTTAGTGTAGAAGCTGCTAGGTCTTGTGAAATCTTGATTTTTTTCTGCAGTATTTAAATTATTTTTTTCTTGTTGCTTGCAATATTTTCTTTTTAACCTAGTAATTTTGAAACTTGGCTGTGACATTCCTGTAAGGTTTCTTCCCAGCATCTCTTTCAGGTGGTGAACCATGGGTTCTTTCTATTTCTACTTTACCTTCTTGTTCTAGAACTTCTGTGGAATTTTCCTTAATAATTTCTTGTAATACCATATCCAGATTCTTTTTTTGAGGAGGAAAGGAAAAAAAGAATTTACATGATAATTTTGTTGTATATTTTAAAGGAATAGCAATTTGTGCATTGTAAATTAGCAGCTTCATTTACCATCATCTTTTTTATTGTACTGTTATGAAGATTTTTGTTTTGTTCCACAAATTGAAAAAGAACAAGAACCTCCATGACTGAACTTAGAATATGCCTCTTACCTGAACTGTGCCTATAAACAAAGACTTTTTTATGGTCTTCAAAAATATTCAACTCACCAAGAATTTTAGTCAAAAGTTCTTAGTTGTAGAAGTCAATTTAGTCCAAATCATTCCTTTTACAATTGAGAAAATTGAAACCATGGTCACACAAGTAGTAAGTGACAGGGATCATTTGAACTCAGGGTCTTCTAATATATATAAAAATGTTTTCCCTATTAAGTCATGTTGCCATTCAGATCAGTTACATCAAGTTAGTTCTTCTATTTTCTGTGTCAGTTGACCCATGGTGAAAATTATCCTATAGCTATAAGTTTAGGGTAAGAAGAACTACAGTGGTATCTGACACTTTTTAAATTAAAATTCATGTCTTCTGGAGTACAGAAATCCATCTTGGCATGTAGAAAGTTAGAAGGGTTATTGGGAAGGATATGAGAGAGAACAAATTGGGGGAAGGGGTATTCAGCAGGCTTGCTATCTTGGGGTAGGGGGTAGGGAAAGACGGGGAGAAAATTTGTAACTCAAAATCTTGTGGAAATGAATGTTGAAAACTAAAATTAAATTTTAAAAAATCTTGTCTTTTTGTAGACTATTTTTTTTAGTCCCTGAGTCCCTAATTCCACAATTCCAGGTATGGATGATTTTTTTTACCTTATGAGTGACAGAGAAATGAAGACACAATGGTGCAGCTATAGGCAGTGCAATAAGAATTCAAAATATGCTTGATGCTTTCTACCTGTGTAACCATGGACAAATCACTTGGCTTCTATGAGCCTCAGTTTCTTCATCTGTAGAATGGTGATAATACCTGTAATACTATTTCTCAGGGTTGTTGTGAGACTCAAATAAGATAATCTTTGTGAAAAACAGCAAATTGTAGTGTCATAAAGTGTTATTTTTATTATTACTGTTATGATCTGCAATGGACACAGAACAGTAATTCAAATTTATAAATTTGTAATTCAAAATTACAAATTCAAACATAAAGCAACATACTTCAGAAGAATGGTCCCAGTACCACCATTCCATCTTAGTCTAGTCATTGGAGGTGCATGAAGGTGAGTGGCCATTTCTTGAAGAAGCTGACAACTGGAACTTGCTGACTTCTGAGTTCTCATTTTCATAACCCCCACAGTATGGAAGATGCCCAATCAGTCAGGCATATGGTAAACATATAGAGATCCATGCTTAATTAATAGACAGTTGAAGGCTTAAAAAGAAATTGTTAAGGCCTCATGGTAGGAAGGGCAGTCTTGTGTCATGATGACATTTGTGCTGCTTGCCTGATAATTGTGCACCACTTGAAAGAGCACAGTAATTTTGCAATTAACTCTTGATACACATTACCTTTAATTACATAAGGCAGCCTTGCTGCAAATGTGTGTGGGTATGTGTGCGTGTGTGTGTGTGTGTGTGTTCCAGTGCAGCCTATTTTCAGCTCCTAATAAGAAATGCACATACCGTGCTCCCTGGCAAGCCAATTGGATGTTCTCAGCTCAAACACAGCCCAGGATTTGAAGGAGGCCAAGCAAAATAGGAAGGAAAGAAATACAATAAAATGGGGAAAAGATTTAAGGAAGAAAGAAAGCAGAAAACAGGCACAGCTTTAACCAAGAGGTATCTCTGGATACTTTTGTGGTAGCAAACATTTTATAGATAATAGCCACCAGAAACTGACACCTCTCTGAACTTTTGCCTGAGAAGCTTTCTACTAACTGCTAGATAAATAGTCTTATAAAAAGTAATTCCATAGAGGTATTTACTTTCAGTAAATGATCACTAAGCTTACGTCAAGGCAAGTATTTCTTGGTTTTTATTCTGTACATTTTTCCCCAAAGTAAAAGTAACAAATGTAGAAGGTTAGAGAAGTTTTGCCTTTTTGTTGTAGTTTTAGTACATTCTTATAATAGACTTTACAAAGGATTTCAACAAGCTCAGCTATAAGATTCCCTCCTCACCATCTTCACCAGCTCACTTTTACCCCAAAGTTGTTCAGTGCCCTCAATCTGACTAGGGAAAGCACCTGGTCACCCTGTAGTAATGCCTTACCTGGACTTGTACCCAGGCAGAGCACTGGATAGAATGCAGGGCCTTTAATCAAGAAGACCTGGCTAGAGACATTTATTTGGAAAGCTAGTTGGCACACTGGAAAGAGTGAAGGGCCTGGAGTCACAAACACTCATCTTCCTGAGTTCAAATGCCACCTCCAATACTTACAACCTGTGTGATGCTGGACAAGACACTTACATCTGTTTGCCTCAATTCCTTATAGTAAAATAAGCTGAAGAAGGGAATAGCAAAGCACTCCAGTGTATTTGCCAAGAAAAACCCAAATAGAGTCATAAAGAGTCATACCTGACTGGAAGGACTCAACAACAATATCTCTGTTCCTTCTTTACATTCTCACCTTCACTTCTATTCCCACCTCCCCATTAAAAACACATTCTTATTCCATTCTCTAAGGGCCCTACTGAGTGGATGAAACTGATTTAATGACTGATTTAGACTAAAATGTTAACGACTAATACTTCTTTATCTTTTAACCTTTCCTAATATTACATATACTTTAATGCTTCAATGAATTTGTGATCTCTTTTGCTTGAATATTCCTTCTAGTGGTTCAGGAAACAGACAGTCACACTTTCCCATCTTAAATGATTTTATGTCTTTCCATAAACCCTTCACAATGGAACCCCACAATTTATTGGACATCTTTCGCAAAACAGTACCTGGTACTTGGTAGGTGCTTACTAAATGTTTGTTGATTGATTAATATCTTATTATACCAGTACAACATCTGGAATAGCCATCTGTAATCCTACCCTCCTATATGAACCATGATGGAATAAAATAATTGCATTTATTGTGACCTTCAATTCCTGCCTCTAACTCTGAAGACACACCAGTAGGGGAGGTATACTGGGGGCAACAGAACTTTCAGTACTTCTAAGATTATTTACTATGGGGAGAGCTGTGATTTCTACTCAAACCTGAAGTCCTCTGGCCTGTGTGTTTCATCATTTTAAATAAGGCAATATCTTTGAAAGCCGAGCTTTTTAGACCACATGCTACTCACTTTGTATTCCCTGCTAGGCATCTATATGTGAGCATAATTCAACCCCAGGGATGTAGGGATAAATGTTTGCTTCTGATGAGGAATTAGGGTGATTCTTTTGTCTTTAATAAAACCAAACAGTACCCAAAATGAGTGCTCTGACAAGCTAATAGTGTTAGGAGACAGCTGCAAAATGTAATTTTTAACTATGCGAGCTTGATAAACCAACTGATCAGTGTGCAGGTTGGAATTAAAAAGTACCATCAGTGACTTACATGAGAGCCTTACAAGGCTAGAGATGTTTATTGAAGTAGGCACAGTATTAGGTGGAAATCAGCCACCTCATTCCCACTAGCCCTGAAGTGGCAGCCCTCTTCTGCACAGCTAGGTCAGCTTTAGCACCCTCTGCTCTAAAGTGTTTCCTCAATGGATAGGTGATAAACCATTGCTGAAACAAGAACCCAATTCCCCCCCACCGAATGGAGAGGTTTTTGTACCCTAAAGTGAAGAAAATTAACATTATGCTGAATCATTTTATATTTAATAATAATCTATAATATCCCTTTGTCAAAATCCATATCTCTTAGCCTTGCTCAAAAGAGACCTCTACCATTCTTCCCATTCTGGGGAGGAAGGCAATTAACCCCAGCCCCTGAGGTGTCTTCCTGTCAGGGACCCTTGTTTGTTTACCCAGTTAACAGAAGTCCTACTGTAGATAGGTCTGCCCTTGGCGATGTGTCCCTTTATCCTCGCCATTCCGATCACCAAATTTGGGGGTGACTTGGTATAAAAAAGGGGATCAATCCAGTAATTGAGGTGGCTTATGTTTTTTTGTCATTGTTGGTTCTTTTTAGAGGGGGAACAGCAGGCCAATTGGGGTTAAGTGACTTGCCCAAGGTCACACAGCTAGTTTTCTGTTAAGTGTCTGAGGCCGGATTTGAACTCAGGTCCATCCTGATTCCAGGGCTAGTGCTCTATTCACTGCACCACCTAGCCACCCCGGGTTATGCTTTTCTAATCAAGATTTCTGGGGGTAATTGGCTCATGGAAAAATTGGCATTCTAAGAGAAAAGAGTGATCAGTCATACCTGAAGGCCAACCCACCCACAAATCAGGTTGGCCTTTCATTTGTCAGGGGAAGTCCCAATGACAGACTATCAGAAAGAAGACACCTGGATTTAAAGGACACTGTGATCCTCACTTGGTGTCTAATCACAGAGAAAGAGATGAATGACCTCAATTTATTGGTTATTGCTAGCCTAGCTAATAAATTGATTAATTATTCTTGGAACTCTGTCTCTCAGAATTTGATTTGGGACAAAAAGATGCCTGGATAAATAGCTACTGGCACTTTCTACCCTTATGACTTCTCTGGGAACAATGGAGAAGTTTAAAGAAAACAAGGATTTTGTAATTTGAAGGCTGTGAGTTAACTTGTCTCATTTTTCAGAAGGGACTGCTGTCACTGAGGCAAGATAATTCTTAATACAAATTTAAGGGAAAAAAAGCAAACACCCTAGCATAAGCAGTCACTATCACATATCATACAGGTATTTAAGGTAACTAACCCAATAATATAATTGTTATTTTCACATAGAAAACTATTTCAAAATAACTTTCACATTATATATTTTTTTCATAATAACATTTAAGATTTAGAAGTCCAACAGAGAAAGAGTTTCATGTCCCAATCTAATTTTAAAAATCTATTATTGTCGTGGAAAATTTGCTAAGCTACCATACATACAAAGCTACACATAATAATTTTATACTAATAAGATTTTTGTAATGGTTACAGGATACACAAAATATAAATGACTGAGATAATTTCCAAGGGATCCCCAAATGAGAAAGTTCCTCCCAGATGTCCCAGTATATTTATGTGGAGAATGTAATTTGGGACAGATTTGGCTCTTACTGTATGCCTTCCATTCTATTCTTCTGGAAAGAAATACTAAACCTAAAGGGAAATATAGTCATATAACTGACAAAAGAGGCAATAAGGTGAAGGACAAATGGAAATAGATTGAGATAGTGAAGGAGAGGAGAACCCTGAGTTAGCGACACTAGTCTTGCTATGAATAAGCCTGTAAATAGTGGGCTCTTTGGCCAGAAGAAAAATAAATTTATAAATATTCCCTAAAGGACCTAGTTCTTCTATTGTGCCAAAGACTGAATATGAATCAGAAAAGTGCAACTATAATGAAATATACAGAAGATACACTTGCTAAAACAGGATCACAATCAATGAGAACCAGAGAATTGTTTCACCATATACTTAGGCTGAGAAGATTTACATCTAAGATTTATACCTCAGATTTACACCTAAAAGGGATATATTAATTCATTCAGTCCAGCCTTCTCATTTAACCGAGGACACTGCAGCCTAGATACGTTAAGTGACTAGACCAAGGTCACACAGAGAGTAAGGGAGTCATGACTTGGACCCAGGTCTGTTGAGTCCAAACATAGTCCTCCTTTCACCACTTCATATATTAATCATATTTCCATTAGAATATCATATCCTGTTTTGTTTTCCAAAAACATAGGGAAATGGGAATCGTTTGGGGAAAAACATCAAAGTTAGAAACAAAGACAGAATGGATTGCTTATAGGAAAGGTTAAAGGACAAGGAGTCCCCATGCCTCCTTGAGAAGTTTCATCAAATATAAATCACATATCATTAAAGGGCAAGACCAATCATCTGCAACAAGGTCCTGCAATGGAGAAAGAAGCTGTCACCATCTCAGTACCACCTTTGCTGGTTAGGACAGGATTAGCAGCAGGAAACTCGTGCAGCCACTGTGTGGTGAGTGAACAGGATGACCACAAGCAGGGACATACACACACACACACACACACACATACACACACACATACGCACAGCATTTTAAGGATTAACTGACACCCCACTTCAAACAAAGAAGCATTGTCACAGACTGCTGGGAAACGGCATTTGCAGACAGAACAGCCTGGTGTGCAGCAGCCAGAGACAGAGCAGTTCATTTGAGAAAAGGTTTTAGCTTGAGTATGAGTCTTAGTGACAGAATCTCAAATAGCACCAGGCTCCCTAAATAGCTACTGCAGTTAGCTACAAAGCAAAAGACATTCTTCACATGTGGGAGATGAAAGGGTTGCACTGTAGCACATTCTCATAATGAGACAAGTAGAGACAGCAATCACCCCCAAATACTGCCATTTGCAACTGTGAAGGACAATGGTGTTATCTTTGTTTTATACAGGAATAAGCTACAGAGGCACCTAGGCCAGAGAGGCAGGAATGTAGGACAAAGTTTTCCAGATCTGGCCTTTCTTTCAAGAACCATGGAAATTACCTTAAAGGCTATGATAAATCTCAGGAAGGGAGTTGGCACTGAAACAGGGTGGGGCTGCCCAAAGTAAAATTTACAGTCCCTGAAAATCACACCTGATACACTGGTAGAATTTGCAGACATACATTAAGATATCAAATTATTCCCTTATTTACAATGTTAATTCAATTCAACAAATATGTATTAGCTACATTTATATAGTACTTTAAAATTTGCAGAGCACCTTCCTCACAATAATCCTGTGCAGTAGAGGATTATGCCATTTTCCAAATGAAGAAAATGGGGCTCAAAGAAGTTGTACCCACAATCACACAATGAGGATGTCTCAGAATCAGAACTCAAATGCAGGTCTTCCACTCCATACCCAGTGCTATTTGCACGGTATAGTACTGCTTCTTACTGAATATCTACTGCACACAGAGAATTGTATGGGGATCTGTGAAGAGATATGAAGCATATACATGCATACATACATGTATGTGCATGTGTGTGTATATCTCAAAGTAGGAGACCTTGGTTTCTAGTCTTACCTCTAATTGAGTGACCTTGAATCACAATAACAACTCATATTTATAATATACTTTGGAGTGTATTTTCCTCAAAATATTCTTATGAGGTAGATAGTGCAAGTATTTTTATCTGCATTTTACAAATTAGAGAATCTAAGAAAACTTAAGTGATTTTACCTATTGTCAAATGGTAACCAGGACTCTGATCTTCTCATTATGTCTGTGCTTTTCCAGTGTATTATGGATTGTTATTTATTATCTCTGGGTCTTCGCTTCATTATTTATAAATGAGGAAATAGAATTAAATGATCTAAATGTTTTCTTCCAGCTTTAAAAATTCTGTGATTCTCTGTGCTTCCTCTAATGAAGTGGACCTCAGATCTTCCTCATGATCTGAGATGCCCCTTTCTTCTAGAGTCTTATTTTCATAAGGCTTGATACCAGATTCGCTACTCTAACAGAGCTACAAAAAGCACAGAATTCCATTGACTGATAGACATTGCTTCAAGGGCCAAAAAATGATGTATCAGCTAGAAATGGTATTTCGGCAATGTGGGGGACTATATCAGATGTCATAAGATGGTCATAAGATGGTCACTTGTTCATGTTAGACAACATAGAATGGTACTGAAGTACAAAAATAAATTGAAGAATTTTCCAGGTAAGTGAGTCACCTCTGCCATGCTGGGATTGGTCACCATGAGAAGGAAAAACAGTGGTAGAGGACCTCTGTTTAGATTCCTATGATTAAGAAAGTAAACTTACAATCTGCAGCTGACAATTCTGGGACCTGATATACAGAACTTATACTCATGACCCCCGTGGAATCATATCAAACTGATGGATACTTATTGGAATAAATTAGGAATCCAAATGAATCATTTCTCACAGAAAGGTGCATGAGTATGATGAGACTTCATGTTCTCTTCAAAATGCAGTCCTGTGAAGGATCCTATGAAGCCTTAGAAAATAGGGAGAAAGATGTGAATTAAGGAAAGCTTCCAGTGGCCCTCTCCTCCCTTTTGTAGGCCCATGTCCTTCTCTGAGATCTCATCCCTTAGAGCTGTCCTTAATGTAGTGTTCATAAACTTGTGAAAATGTATAGTTCAATTTAATTTCCTATGGATTCCAATGTATTTAATTTTATACATTCAAAAATATCATTCTAAGAAGGGCTTGATATACTTCACTAAACACCCAAAGGGGCATATATATATATATATATATGCATGTACACACACACACACACACACACACACACACACACACACACACACATATATATATATATGCCTTTTAAAAGGATAAGAACACGGGTCTTAGAGAATCAAGTAGGTTTCATGATGGCTTTCCACTAAGAAAGTAAAAAAAGTATTCACCACTGGTGCCCAGCTCCTCATAAGCACATTTGGAGAACAGCCCCAAAATATGTTGATAAAAGTTTAAAAAGGTCTAGCCTTAGTAAAGAAGTAGTATCGGTCCTTAAAATTGAACATATAATTATGGTGTCAGTTCATGGGAACCTTGATAAGAGAGAAAATCTGGAAAATTGTCCCTTTTTAAGCAATTGGGGTTAAGTAACTTGCTCAAGGTTACACGACCAGGTGTTTCTGGGTGGGTGCTAAGTGTCTGAGCCCGAATTCGATCCCCAGGTCATCCCAACACTGGGGCCAGTGGTCTTACTCACTGTGCTACCTGGCCACCTCTGTCTTTTTTCTCTGATCCCTGTTTGCTTTTGGGTGTTACTCTTGGAGACTGAGAGGAAAGTATCCCTGAAAAAGACAGGATCTTTTAAATGCTTTCAAATCTGCTTCTCCAACTATAGAATAGAGTAGAATCACTAATAGTAAAAGTCACTCCCATTCTCTCTAGATCTTAGGAAACAGTGGGCAACAAATCAGGATACGATATGGACAAATTGATAAAGAAGTGGTACAATGGAGATGTAACATGATACGAAGAGCTGGCCTTGGAATCAGGAAGATCTGGGTTCAAGTCCTACCTGTGATTTATCTGTGTTACTCCAAGTCACTTAATTTCTAAGTGCCCTCAGCAACTCCCTAAGATTACAAATTGCAGAACCATAAGTCAGTAAGCACTTATATGCTTCATACTAGCACTGAGAATATAAGAAATAGCAAAAATATGGCACCTCTCCTCAAGGAAAAAAAATAATGTTAAAGATGTAGAAATAACTACCTATATATAAGATATATGCAAAGAAAGTGGACATTTGTTTCAAAGGGAGGATACTAGCAGCTGGAGAACCAGAAAAGTTTTCCTGAAGATGGTAGGATTTAAGGTAAGCCTTGAAAAAAGACAGGAGGTAGGGGCAGTTAGGTGGCACAGTGAATAGAGAGCACCAGTCCTAGAGTCAGTAAGAGTTGAGTTCAGCACTGGCCTCAGACACTTGAAACTTATTAGTTGTGTGACCTTGGGCAAATCATTTAACTGCAATTGCCTTGCCCTCCCCCCTCACAAAGGAAAAAAAGAAAAAAAAGACAAAAGGGAAGACAGGAAGCAAAGGTGAAGAAGGAGAGCATTCCAGGCACATAAATAATCAACTTTGTTCTTTATTCTACTGTATATTTGAAAGTACATGAAAATAAAAGCAATTCTGTCCTGGTAAAGGAAATGCCTTACTAGCATCTCTTTAAATCAATAAAATAACAAGGAGGAAGAAGAGGAGGAGGAGAAGTAGGAAGAAAGAGTAGTAAAATGAGGAGAAAGGAAAAAGAGGAAGGGAAATAGAAGAAGGGGGAAAGGAGAAGGCAGTTAAGAGGTGGAGGGAGGAAGAGGAAGAGAAAAGAATTGGAAAAAGAAGAGGAGGAGGAAGAGGAAGAGAACAAGACAAGTTTGTGTTATGGTTCCCATCTATAGGAGCACCCTTCTATCAAATAGCACCGATGCTCTGGACAGGACTAATGACCCATATTTCTGCAGTATTTTATATCATAAACAGCACTTTCTTCCCAATATCCTGTGACATTGATATAAGTAGTATTATTCTCGTATCACAGATGATATAACCTAACTTGAAATGAGTGATGCCAGATGAGGAGACAAAGGTGAAATGATTTTCCCAGACTCACCTAGTTCCTGTCTTTTTTTTTTCCTGGCTCCAAGTCCAGCACACTCTGTATTTAGACTTATTTCTACCTCTCTCTGTGCTGACCTACCCCATCTCTTAACTTCCTGCTGAGCTTGGAAAAATAAAGTTTCTAGGAAACCACAGCAGGATTAAAACAATCACAGGTAGGAAATCAATAAAAAAGTGTAAGGAGGGGGAGCAAGATAATATAGATGGGCAATTGAAGACTCTTTTATCTCCATCATCCCCTCTTCCATTATTCCCTATAGTTTTAGTCACCATAGATGTCTATATGACTGAGGACTAGAAAGGACTCCAACAACACACAGAAGTATCTTAGTTCCTACAGACAGACAAGATGTTGATAACACACAAGGGAAAATGTGAGCCTGGCCTAAGCTGAATATTCACAAATGGGAATTTCAGCTTGTTGTCGGCACATGAATAGTTTCATCTCTCAGAACCCAAGTTCAGCACTATCTTCTAGCTTCTCCAGAATTAAACTTAGCTCGTTTGGGTGCTCATGGTAGCAATACCCTTACATAACTGGACATTCAGAATTTGGGCTGAACTCATACCATCTCTATTTCCAGAGCTGGGTTCTTTTGGCTGACCCAAGACCATAGGTCTTCCCTTGCACATTGAACTCTGATGCTGGCTGGCGATTCTGTGTCGTTTCCTGTTTTGGACCCTTGGCTCAGAAGTCCTTATCCCTGGTGAATAACCTAATAACCTGCATAACTAGCTGCCTCTGGATACTCCTTGAGTGAAAACTGTCAAGCTACAGGTTTTCTGTTTGGGGATTTTCTGCTCCTCAGCTGGAGCTGCCCTAGTTGGTGCTACGGCCTAGACAGTTCCCATCTTTTGCTAGAACCAGGAAAAGGAAGATCAGGAGAAATATTAGACTTTTATAAATCTTACTATTTGAAAAACTATCTTTATATTGCCTAGAGAAAAAAAAACACATATATAATAGAATATCTGGTGGGGGAGAAGCTGGGCTTTCATATAAAAGACGTTCAGAACCAGAACTGCCTTGGCTGGAGTTACTATAGGCTTTATAACATTTCAGTGTTGAGGAATAGAGAAGGGACTATTCTGTTATAATGTTCACTAGCCAGAATGCATATCAAATATTGGTTCTGGCTCTGGGAACTGCATTTGAGGATTGAGGGAGATAAAGTGGAAACTGTCCAGAGAAAGGTGACCAGGATAGTGAGGGGCTTTAAGTTTATTCCATTTAAGGTTTGGTTGAAGGAAGTGGAGGTGTTTAACCAGAAGAAGAAAAGGCTTAAAGGAGACATTATAGGGAATTTTTGAAGCATTATACTTTTTTTTCAAGTGTTGAAAAGCTGTCATGTAGAAGAAGGATTGTTCTACTTTTCCCCAGAGGGCAGAATTATTAGAAATAGAAAAAGTAGCAAAAAATCAAATTTAAGTCTGAAGATAGAGAAAAATGAAATCCTAACATTTATAACTCTATAAAATTAGAATGGTCTGTCTTGAGATGCAAAGGATTCCCCCTCACTCAGCATCTATCTCAGTGCTTTGCACATCATAAGAACTTGATATATGTTTTTTTAATATGTAATGTTGACTTGGGCACCCTAAGGTATGGTTGAGACTCCTTTAATAGTAAACAGCTATATACCACTTAAAATACATCATTTTATTTGGTCTTCACAACTCTGTGAAGTAGGAGATATTGTTGCTGTTGTTTAACTCTTTGTGACCCCGTTTGGGGTTTTCTTGGCAAAGACACTGGAGTAGTTTGCCATTTTCTTCTCTAGTTAATTTTACAGCAGATGAGGAAACTGAGGGAAACAGGATTAAGTGATTGGTCCAGGGTCACAAAGCGAGTAAGTATCTGAGGTCAGATTTGAACTCAGGAATAGGAGTCTTCCTTACTTCAGGCCCAGAACTCTACTGTGCCACCAAATTGGAAAGTAAAATTATTTTCCCCATTTTACAGATGAAGAAACTGAGTCTCTGATGGTTTAAATTAGACTTGCCCTGAATTACATAGCAGAAAATTTCTGAAGTGTAATTCAAACTCAGGTGTTCCTGGCTCTCAATCCACTTCTCTATTTAGCCCCTCATGCTTAGTAGTGATGAAATCTAGTTGTGGGTTAAGAGGGAAGAGGGCAGTTTAGTTTCATTATTAGGTTTCCCTTCAGTATCTCCTAATATCCTTTTCACAACATCTTCAAATACTAATCATCCGTCATTACTCATTAACCCTCCACTACTCAGCAGATAGGCAGCAGCCTCTAAATCTTCGTGATCACAGAGAGCCAATGAGTTCATGCAAACGTGAGGAGCCAGAAAGCAAGTGTACAGCTTTTCTGAATTAAATTGAGCCTCTTCCTTGACATCTGAGGTTTGATATCTTTCAGCAAAGATGACAGCCTTGAAACTGTTCTCAGGGTGTCAGGTGGAATATAAACATGAATCTGGGATCATTTACATATCACAGGGACTCCTGAAATGAAGCTGAAGCTTCGTGTTGCCTAGTGAACAAAATACACTATAAATCACAAATAAAATTTAGCTGATGGCACTGGGCCCTAGTCACCTAAGTGACTGCAATAAATACCAATTGGTTAATTAAGGGCATTATGAATGGGAAGGGTTAAGAAAGGGAGCAGAGCTTTAAGAGTTGTTTTGTTTCTTTGTCAATGTTCCCCATTTATCACTTCCTAGCGTGAGACAATGCTCTGAGTACCCAGGAACCATGATTGAAGAAATTATTTCCCTTCAAACATTCAGCTGGCATTGAGAAGGGAGGCTTAGGAAAGAAAAAGATAAGAAACCTTGTTAACAGCAACCTCAAATTTGCAAGTCAGAATTACCCAGCCACTAAAGATGTTTTCCACCCTTCCTTCATCATATTGTTGTGAAAGGGCTCCTCATTTCCTTTGTCCTCCCTACACTCTATCACTATATGTGTATATACATATATATGTGTAGGTGTGTATACATATATACATATAAGTTATAGATATAATTATTTTTTCCATACATAAGATTCAGGGCTACCAATGATGTTCTATTACTATAAGGAGAGATCTATTTGTAGCTTGTCTTTTCTCCTGAAAGCACTGAGAAGTGGATATGTAATGTAATGCCAAGGAAAGGCAACTTCCCAAGGTTCAGAATACCAGCATAGGTGCTCTCTATTTTATTCAGTAACAAACCCAGAACAGAGAAGATCAAAACATGACATCATTCCAAATACAGCATTTACTAAGTGTGATTAAATAATCTCCAAGTACTACCCCACCCCAGGACCTTCCAATCATTCAATCAATTACAAAGTCCCTGTTCTAAATACTACTCCACCCCTAGGCTATACCTTAATTTGGTCCACCACAAATCCCCTCTTCTCAAATGGAGATTAGTTTCCAAACATAAGGTCAAAAGTTCCCCACCCCCTGGATCACAATTGAATCTACCCCAGAGTTACATCAAGTTTAAACACAGCACTTAATACCCAAATGGAGGTCTTTTCTTCATCTTGACACGAGGCAAGTTCTCAGCAATCTTAGTTCCTGGGGAGACAAGGCTTAGCAAGGCCATAAGATACATTGCCAGTCCCTTCATGAATT
>NW_027186304.1:16922107-16947028 GCF_028583685.1 Petaurus breviceps papuanus
AGGATCACACAAGCTAGTAAGTGACTGAGGCAGTATTGAAAGCCAAACCTTCCTGATTTCAGGGTCAGGGCTATAACCACTGTACCACCTAGCTGTGGGTTACAGTTAAACTATTAAGTGCCTAACCCACATCCTAAATGTCAAGGTGTTTTTTTTTTTTTTTCCCAAATGTAGAGATCATGCATGAAGTATTTCAAAGTGCTCTGGTTTTGGAATAAGAAGACTGAGTTTTAGTCCTGGTTCTAACCTTTAGTAATCATGACAATTTGGGCAAATCATTCAATTTCTTTGAGTCAGAGTTTTCTCATCTGTAACACCAGGCTATGAGGAGAGTTTAAATATATAAAAGGTAAAAGGTTATATTAAAATTTATATTAAAGTTTGAAATAATATCAGGACTGGTCTAGGCAAAATGTTTAAACTGGTGAATTGGTGTAATTCTTCCACTCTTACCAATCACTAAGTCAATAAGTATTTAGTAAGAGCCTGCTGTGATCTAGGCAATATGTTAAGCTAAGACATTTATTTCAAGTTTATAGCCTAATGGAGGGGATAACATGAAAACAACTCTGTATAATGAGACATATGAGATATACATGTATACACATATGTGTATGTATACTTATATGTGTGTAGTATGTATAGAGTCTATGGTCGTGTGTATATACTCTGTATAAATATGCATATACATATATGCTTATATGCATAGATACATATATGTATGTATGTATGTATATGTGTATAGGAAAGGGTAGATTATGAAAGCCTATGAATGCCAAACAGAGAGTTTTATATTTGATCTGTAGGTGACACCTCTGGAATTTAGTGAATAGGGGAGTGACATGGTCAGATGTGTGCCTTGGGAAAACTGACTTCCCAGATAACTAGAGGATGGACTAGAATAAGCAGGGACTTACTTGCCACAGACAGACTGACCTCAGGCTTAGAATGAGATGATGAAGGCCTACACCAGGGTAATGGCAGCGCCTAAAGTGAGAAAAGGCCATATTCAAGCAATGCTATCAAGGTACAATGAACAGGCCTTGGCTGCAATGTATCATGGGAGGTGAGCGAGAGTGAGGAGTTGAGGATTATTACGAGATTTTAAACAGGTGACAGGGAGGATGGTGGAGTCCTTGACAGTAATCAGGTAGTTCAGAAAGGGGTGGGGGGAAGGTTTTCAGGGAAAGATACCAAGTTGACTTTGGGATATATTGACTTAAGATGTCTACAGAATATCTTTCTATTGCCTCCTCCACAGGCATGCATTCAGTCTACGGGTATTTATTAAATGCTTACCATGTCCCAGTCACTGTACTGAAAATATAAATATAAGCAAAAGACAATTCTTGTCCTCAAGGAGCTTACATTCTAATGGGGAAAGATAAAAGGAAACTGAAAAAAGTGAGGGAAATAGGAAGGTATCCACAATAGACATGATAGAGAAAGCAGGAGAGCAGCCTGGTGAGAAATGAAGAGGTAAGCAAGTGCCATCCTTAAACAATCTTCATTAGATGATCAAGTGACGCCCCCCAGTCAGACCTACTCTCTATCATAGTGCCTAGTGATTCAAAATCATCCATCTCTCCTCTGCCTTCTGCCATCGAAGCTCTCATTTCCTCTGTTTCTGATGATCTTAAAACTGTCAGGAGGAAAACAATGAAACCTAACTATTTTATGCTAATTTGTGAGACATAAATCAGTTCAACCCTTTTGAAAGTAGATTCTGATTAATGAATCTCTAGTTGGCAACTTTTCAGGTAGCTTAACATAATGGATTTTAAGCAATGCCCTTCTATAGTCGCAAACTATACCAATACTCTAAAGCCTAAGCCCAATACAGAGAGTTTTAGGTGCTAGAGAAATAGTATCTACTTCATTATCCTGCCTAAAGATGGCCCTCCTAGTTGCAATGATTCAAAAATCAGTGGATTAAGACTCACCTTAGAACTTCCCTCAATTCACTTCTCTCTGTGGTGTGCTCACCCTGGAGCATTGCTCCGTGATGCCAGCCTTCTCCCACTGGAGATTTCCCCCCAAGGACCTCCTTTTTGGGCTGACCAATCTTCATTCCCCTCCCAGTTTTGTTTCTGACTTCACAGACTGAAACACCATTCCATGGAAGTGTGGGGGGAGTGTTACCTCTCCACTCTCAAAAACTCAATACCTAATCCTCTGTTTTTCCACTCCTTTTTGTGTCTTATTCCCCACCCTATCCCCATTAGAATGTGATCTCTTTGAGGGAAAGGACTCTCTTGTTTTGGGCTTTTGTGCTCCCGGAGCTTAAGACAGTGTCTGACATATACTAAGTGCTTAATAAATGCACTTTCTTATGCTAGGCAACTGTTCTGGGTGCTGAGGACACAAAGAAACAAATGACACAATCCTTGGCATAAAAGGAGATTACATGCCATTTGGGATTATCTAAGGGTCATGACTTCTTCTAATTCTACCATGGACACATGACCATTTATTGACCTTCAGTTTTTCTCTTGGAAAAATAATGATCTTGTTGCCAAATGGCATCTTTACATTCTGTAGTAACTAGGTTGAAAGATAACAGAACAAACTCTCATTTTTAAAATTAGAACTCTCCACTTAATATGCAATTCTTAATGAATGAGGTTTTGAATTTATTTACGGGATTTGGTTTACTATGAATCTGTTCACAGAAACAATCAAGTTGTAAATGTTTTATGTATCTACATTTTAACACTCATGGTGGGCAAGATTTACATGACGTAACTATTATGATGAATTGTATTCACATTGATTATGAATGATGATGGCTTTCTAAGGAATAGACTAAAATTACTCCCTCACAGGTCTATTCAGGCTCATATATTAAGTATAACATATTTGTCTCATATATTAAGTGTAAAATATTTGACTTTTTAATGGGAACCTGGAAAATGGGTAGCTTTAATTATGGTCCCAATTTTACCAGACTTTCTGAGAATGTTGAAAGTGATACTGCACAGCTATGTGGTATGGTGAATGGGGCCTTGTACCAAGAGTCAGAGGACTTTGGCTCAAATCTGCCCTCAGAGTTTACTAGCTTGTGATGCTAGGAAAGTCACTTAACCTCTTTTTCCTCACCTTTAAAATTTTCACAATAATAGCACCAACACACAGGGCTGTTATGAAGAGAAAATGAGATAACATCTGTAAAGTGGTTTGCAAACTTTAAAGTATCATGAAATGTTATTATTATCTGAGAACAGTGCTGTCAGAAAAACTATTAAGTTCCCAATCTCCTAGATACTAAGGGTGTAAAATTTGGATAACCTTTCAACTTCACCATCCTCCTGGCAGTAATGTTTCTTCTTGTTCTTCTAGAAGGGGAGCTATTCAGCTAACCCAATGTTTAAAAAATGATGCCCTACCTTGTAATAAGAATGTAAATTTTAAAGATCTTCCCTGCCCCTAGGCTAATGTGCACCTGAAGCCTGGGGTGGGAGGCTTGTTTTTCAGTAGATACTTTTTGATTGGCCAGTGGGTCCAGAAGGTTGTTACATTCTCTGAGCCAGGAGAAGGCTATATAAGCCCTGATGTGTAGCTTTGTTTTGGGACTCACTTTGAGAAGTATTCTGTGATTTGATCTGAATTCTGGGAAGCCTTGTTGAGAGTCCCCCGGCTTTGAAAATCCCAGAATGTGGAAACCCAGATGTTGACTGGGTATGGATGTAATGGTTGGACAGTTTGGAAATCTGTCTACTTGATGTTTCTGTCTTGATAATTCTGCCTGTATATTTTGAGGTTCAGGGTGCTGACCTTTTTGCCCTGAACAAGGTAAACGATATATGGTCTGACTGATTAAAGTAAGCTTGTTAACCCATTTTGAGTTGCTTTCCTTTAACAAAGCAGATCCAAGAACCTGTGGTAGCTGCAAACCCTGAGGACTCTTGGGGTGCTTGCTGCTACATACCTCTACAACATAACTGATAAACTTTACTGCAGCATTTTCTTAAAGTAAAGATTCCTGCTCTAACCCTGAAGTAGGGGGAACTTATGATAGCCCATTCCACTTGTAGACAGTTCAAATGGTTAGGAAGTTCTACAGTATGTAAATCCTAATTTGCCCTTTCCAATTTCCACCCATTGCTTCTAGTTTTACCCTTTGCAGCCAAACAGAAGTTTAATCCTGTTGTCCTTCAAATTCTTTAAGATAGCTTTTATTTTTCCCAGAAGTCTTCTCTTTGATTTTCCAGGCTACCTATTTCTAGTGTCTTCAGCTTATCATCAGAAAGTATAAACTGGAGATCCTTTGCTAGGTTTTCAGTAACTGAACTCTCTCTAGCTTATCAATGTCCTTCCTAAAATTTGGAAGCCAGGACTGACTCAACTGTTGTTTCCTAGGACAGTCCAGCAAGACTCTCACCTCCATGTTCCTGGATGCACTTAATGTTATAGTCAGTTTCTTGCTTGTTATCTCATGAAGTTGTTTCATATTGAACTAGTATTTCATTAAAACATACTGAATCATTTTCAGAGCTGTTGCTGACTACTTATACCTTCCCTACCTTCTACCTGTAAAGCTGAGTGTTTTACCTTGAATGTAAAGCTTTACAATCATTCCTATTGAATTTCATCTTATTCAATTCAGCCCAAAGTTATTCTTTCAAGATGTTTTTGAATCCTGATAATGTCATTCATTGTATGAGCTTCCCTCCCAGTTTTGTGTCATCCGCAAATTTTATAAGCATTCCATCTATGTCTTCATCCAAGTTAATAAAACAAATGTTCAATGGCACAAGGCAAAATATAAATAACTGGTGTACTTCACCAGAGACCTCCTTGCAAGTTGAAATCTAGCTATGAATGGCTATTGTTTGGGTCTAACTATATAACCTGCTCTGAAGATACTTAATTGTACTATCATCTATGCCACATTTCACCTTCTTTTCAGGTGAGAGATTTTATTGAATCAGGCAGAGATTTTATTGAATACTTTGCTGAAATCTAGGTAAATAGACTCCTATGGCATTCTCTGATCTATCCAGTTTAGTAACCTTGTTAACAAAATGAAATTTGTTAATCTCCCAGTGTCTGTTTTTGGTGAAAGTATATTGGCTCTTTGGGATCATTGTTTTCTTTCCTAGGTATACGCGGTCCATCTTTAACATCCAAAGTTACACAATTGTGCCAGAAATCGAAGTCTAACTCACTGGTCTATAGTTTGCAGACTGAGTTCTCTTCACTTTTTTCAGAATTGAGACATCTGCCCTTCTTCAATATTGAGGTGGATTTCCTATTTTCTGTGAACTTTCAAAGTTCATTGATAATGACTCAGCAATTACACCTTTCAGTTCTTTCAGTACACTATTGTAAAGTCACCAAGGGCAACTAGATATTATTTTACTTATATTACATATCAAATGTCTATTAGTGTGTGTATGTGTGTGTGTGTGTGTGTGTATGGGGGGGAGGTGTTACTGCTACATAGAGAATTCTTCTTGGCAGAGAAAACAGGATCAACATAAGAGTTGAATATCACTTTGTTTGTCTTTGTCAAATGTTACCATATGCTCATCACCCTGAACAGCAATCCTCTTCTTGATTCTCTTCTTTTCACTAATTTGGGGGGGGCGTGGGGAGGGGGAAGGACTATTTTTAATACTCGGTTTCTCTAACCAACTTAGGTTATTCTGAGATTTAGGATTCCTGATATTATCCTAACCAGACTATGCCACATGTTGGTACTAATCCATTTAACCTGCCATTGATTACATCTACTCCATATATCTTTGAAAAACTGAAATTGGGTGATGAGTTCCCTATTTATTACACTGGTCACTGTAGTCTTTTAAATCCCCCTTGGAATTGCTTACCTTTCGCTTGATCTAAATTTCACTCTTGACAGCTTCCCATATATGCTTGGCTGACTTACCTGGTAGAATTTTAGTCAATGGATATTACCTATCCCTCCTCTAAGCGTTCTGAAATCTGTCATCTCAGAATCAAAGTCACAAGTCAGAATACCTCTGGCCTTCTTCTCCTCTAACATAAAATCTATGATACTGTTTCATTTCCTTCCAAAGTTTTCATTGCATTCCCAGAAACTAGTCCTTCCTTACAGGTAATAATCTGACCCAGGATAAAATTTGCCCTGGCTAGTTCCTCCAGTCAGTAAGTCAACTGGCATGTCTTCAGTGCCTACTGTGTGTGGCAGGCAGTGTTCTAATCTCTGGGAAAACAAAAAAAAAAAAAGACAGAAAATTAAAAAACCCAAAATGGTTTCTCTTCTAAGGAGCACACAGTCCAATGGCATAATGGTAACAAATAACTATATAAAAACAAGATTTTCACAGGATAAATCAGGAATCATCTCAGAGGGAGGGCATAAAGACTTGGAGAGACTTCTTGCAGTAGGAAGGACTTTAACTCTGACTAGAAAAAAGCCCGGAAAACAAGGGGGAAGAGATGAGGAGGAAGAGAATTCCAAGGATGAGGAACAGCTTGTGAAAATTGCTTAACATTGATGGGGTGGAGCCAAGATGGCAGATGGAAGAAGTAACTTTTCTAAGCTCCTCCCTGAATCCCATCACTAAACTTTAAAAAGTGAATCTGAATGGATTTGAGAGTGTCAGAATCCGCTGGGAGACAGAACATGGCAGAATCCAGCTGAATAAAGTGCACACATGGGTCGGGGCAGGGGGAACGCAGAGCATGCAGGGGCTACACCAGCTTGGGCTAGAGACAAGACTACAGCAGAGTGAGAAAGAGACCCAGCCAGCAGACTCACCTACCCCAAGGGTGATTCACAGCCATCTCACCAGTTTCTCACCAAGAGACAGGAGGATCCATGTGAGCTGGGTAAGAGAAAGCACAGGGCCCATCTCATCACCTGACAGGAGGATCCTTCAGAGTTGGGTAAGAGAAAGCTCAGGGCTTGCAGCAGAGACTGCAGCTTCTCCTGGGGCTATCAGGCCCCAGCCTGGATGTTTAAAAAATCACCTGCCTGATTTTCCAGGGGCCAGGATGGCAAAGTAAACTCTGGCTACTCCAATTCCCCCTCCCTGACCAAGAAAACCCAGAGATAAATGTCCTACCCAGGGTAAAATCCTGAAAAAGCAGAAATAGCCTCAGGTTCAAGAGTCACTGAGAAAGTGACTATAACTGAGGCAGTAAGGAGTCTGAAGAGAAAAGCGAGAGGAGTCCCAACAAGCCCCACCTCACATGACCAGCAAAAGCCTGCCTGAAATGTAGCCCAGCAGCATAGAGGCAGAAATGTGAATGGGCCAGACCACCCCTCCCCCCACAGATTACTCTGTGAGCCTCAGGGTATCTCAGGAGAAACATTGAGAGTCCTGGCCTTGGCCTCAATCTAGACACCTAAAGGCTACAGTGCACAAAGCCAACAACCAGGCACCTAGCTCCCAGCCTGAGAAACTTGGGTCAGAACCCTCTGTACCCCAGGAGCACAAATACACTTTAAAGGTCAGGAAATAGGTAATTACAATGAGACAGAAACAACTTGCAAAGGCAAGACCAAGGACAATAGCGTCCTATTATTCTGAAGGAGAAGAATCACTTTTAGGAGACCCTATGGACTCTGTGTTCACACCTGAAACCACAGATGGAAATATGAACTAGTCTCAAGACCAAAAAGCATTACTGGAGGAACTCAAGAAAGATTATAAAAGCCAAATTAGGGAGGTAGAAGATAAATTTAAATCTACAGTGACCAAATTGGAAAAAAAGTCTCACTGAAGAAAACAAATTCTTAAAAAGTAAAATTTTTGAGCTAATTGGAGAAAATACATCCCTTAAAAAGGACTTTCAAGAACTAACCAAAGAATAGAATTCACTAAAAATTAGAATCAATCAAATAAAAGCTCAGGACTCTATGATGCACCAAGAGTCAATCAAACAAAGCATGAAGATTGAAAAATTGGAAGAAAGTGTAAAATATTGCACTGGAAAACAACTGAACTGGAGAACAGATCCAGGAGAGATAACTTAAGAATTATTGGTCTACCAGAAAGCCGTGATGAAAAAAGCAGCCTGGACAACACCCTCCAAGAGATTGTCAAAGAAAACTGTTTTGAAGTCCTACATCAGAAGGTAAAATAGTTATCGAAAGAATTCACTGGTCTTCTCCTGAAAGAGATCCCAAATTGAAAACTTCAAGAAATATAGTAGCCAAATTCCAGAATTACAAGATTAAGGAAAAAATATTGCAACAGCCAAAAAGAAACAATTCAAATATCATGGAATTACAGTCAGGATTACACAGGGCATAGCAGCTACCACATTAAAAGATTGGAGGGACTGGAATTTGATATTCCATAAGGCAAAAGAGCTAGGACTGCAACCAAGGATTAACTACCTGGCAAAACTGAGTCTTAGCAATTCATGGCACATACTCAAAAATCGACTATGTATGAGGGCATAAAATACTCACAATTCAGGGCAGAGAGGCAGAAATATTAAATGCATCCTTCTCAGATCATGATGCAAAAAAAAAATCATATGCAATAAAGGGTCTTGGAAAGATAAACTAAAAACTAATTGGAAATTAAACAATTTAATCCTAAAGAATGAGTGAGTCAAACAAGAAATTATAGAAAAAATCAGTAACTTCATTTAAGAGAATGACAATAATGAGACAACATACCAAAATTTGTGGGATGCAGCAAAGACAGTTCTTAGGGGTAGTTTGATATCCCTGAGTGCATACATGAATAAATTAGGGAAAATGGAGGTCAATGAACTGGGCATGCAGTTGAAAAAGCTAGAAAAAGAATAAATTGAAAATCCTCAGTTAAATACTAAATTAGAAATACTGAAAACTAAAGGAGAGATTAATAAAATCAAGATTAAGAAAACTATTGAATTAATAAATAAAACTAAGGGATGGCTTTATGAAAAAAAAACAATAAAATTGATAGACCCTTAGTCAATATGATAAAAAAGAGAAAGAAGAAAACCAAATTATGAGTATCAAAAATGAAAATTGTGAATCTACCTCCAAAGAAGAGGAAATTAAAACAATAATTAGGAATTATTTTGCCCAATTTTATGCACATAAATTTAATAATCTTAGTGAAATGGGTGTATATTTACAAAAATATAAGTTGCCCAGATTAACTGAAGAGGAAGTAAATTACTTAAATAACCACATCTCAGAAAAAGAAATCAAACAATTCATCAGTGAACTCCCTAGGAAAAAATCTCTAGGGCCAGGTGTATTTACTAGTGAATTCTATCAAACATTTAAAGAACAATTGATTCCAATACTCTACAAACTATTTTGGAAAACCAGTAAAGAAGGAGTCCTACCAAATTCTTTTTATGACATAAATATGGTACTGATACTTAAATCAGGAAGAGATAAAACAGAGAAAGAAAATTATAGACCAATCTCCCTCATGAATATAGATGCAAAAAAATTTAATAAAATATTAGCAAAAAGACTACAGCAATTTATCACAAGAATGATACACTTTGATGAGTTGGATTTATTCTAGGAATGCAAGGAAGGTTTAATATTAGGAAAACCATCAGTATAATTGATCATATTAACAATAAAACTAGCAAAAACCACATGATTATCTCAATAGATGCAGAAAAGGCTTTTGACAAAATACAACATCCATTCCTATTAAAAACACTAGAAAGTATAGAAATAAATGGAGCCTTTCTTAAGATAATAGGTAGCATCTATTTAAAGCCATCAGCAAGTATGGGGATAAGCTAGAAGCATTTCCAATAAAATCAGGGGTGAAAGAAGGGTATCCACTATCACCCCTCTTAATTCAATCTGGAACTAGAAATGTTAGCAGTAGTAGTTAGAGAAGAAAAATAAATCAAAGGAATCAAATTAGGCAAAGAAGAGACCAAGCTATGACTCTTTGCAGATGATATGATGATATACTTAGAGAATCCTAGAGAATCAAATAAAAAACTTCTTGAGACAATAAACAAATTTGGCAAAGTTGCAGGATATAAAATAAAACCACACAAATCCTTGGCATTCCTGTATATTTCTATTGAAATTCAACAGCAAGAGATAGAAAGAGAAATCCCATTTAAAGTTACTATAGACATTATAAAATATTTGGGGATCTTCCTGCCAAAACAAACCCAGGACTTGTATGAACACAACTACAAAACACTTTTCACACAAATAAAGCCAGATCTAACTAATTATAAAACCATCAATTGCTCATGGCTGGGTCGAGGTAATATAATAAAAATGAAAATTTTCCCTAAATTAAATTATATATGTAGAGCTATACCTATCAATTTACCAAAAAAAAAAAAAAACTACTTTATAGAGCTAGAACAAAATGGTAACAAAATTCATTTGGAAGAACAAAAGGTCCAGAATGTCAAGGGAATTAATGAAAAGAAATGCTAGGGAAGGTGGACTAGCTATACCAGATTTTAGTCTGTATTATAAAGCAGCAGTCATCATAACTACTTGGTACTGGCTGAGGAATTGAATAGTGGATCAATGGAACAGATTCGGTACAAGAGGCTCAGCAGTCAATGCTCATAGATAATCTACTGTTTGATAAACCCAAAGACCCCAGTTCTTGGGATAAGAACTCACTATTTGACAAAAACTGCTGGGAAAACTGGAATATAGTATGGCACAAACTGGACATAGAACATTATCTAACATCATATATCAAAATCAAGTCTAAATGGGTTCATGATCTAAGTATAAAGGCTGATACTCTAAGCAATCGGGGAAAGCAAGGAATAGTTTACCTGTCAGGATTTGTGGAGAGGAGACTTTATGACCAAATAAGAATTAGAGAGCATTATAAAATGCAAAAAGGATAATTTAGGTGACATTAACTGCAAAGCTTCTGTACAAACAAAGCCAATGTAACCAAGATTAGGAGGGAAATGGAAAATTCGGCAAGAATTTTTACAATCTATGTCTCTGAAAAAGGACTCATTTCTAAAATATACAGAGAATTGACTCAAATCTATAAGGATACAATCATTTCCCAATTGATAAATGGTCAAAGGATATGAACAGGGAATTTTCAGAGGATGAAATTAAAGATATCTATAAGCATATGAAAAATGCTCTAAATCACTATTGATTAGAGAAATGCAAATCAAAAAAGTAGGTACCACATCTCACCAGTCAGATTGGCTAAGATGACAAAACAGGAACATGACAAATGCTGGAGAGGATGTGGACAAACTGGAACATTGCTGATGGAGTTTTGAACTGATACAACCATTCTGGAGAGCGGTCTGGAATTATGCCCAAAGGGCTATAAATAATTTCATACCCTTTGACCTAGCAACACCACTTCTGGGGTTGTATCCCAAAGAGATCATTAAAGTGGGAGGAAGACCCATGTGTACAAAAATATTCATAGCAGCTCTTTTTGTAGTGGCAAAGAATTGGAAATTAAGGGGATGCCCATCAATTGGGGAATGACTGAACAAGTTGTGTGTGGTATATGCATGTAATGGAATACTATTGTGCTATAAGATATGAGGAGCATGTGGACTTCATATTTACCTGGAGAGGCTTATATGAACTGATGCTGAATGATAAGAGTAGAACCAGGAGAAATTCGTACAAAATTACAGACACAACATATGTGTGATGACCAACTTTGATAGACAGGACTCTTCTCAGCAATGCAGGGTTATAAGTCAAACCCAAAACACTCATAATGGAGAAAGAGGTCTACATCCAGAGAAAGAACTGAGTTTGATTCCAGATTGAAGCAAACTACCTATTCTTTTTCTTGCTTGGTTTTGTTTCCTCTTTCCCATTGTTCATTCCATCTGATACAGTCCTTCTTTATAAACTGACTAATGTCTAATGTGAAAGTATTTGCAGATCCTATGCTTGATTATATGTCGACATGGGTGGGGGGGGAGAGATGAGAGGAAAGTGAGGGAGAAAATTTGCAACTCAAGGAACTGTGAAGCTGAATTTTTAAACTAAAAGTAAACAAACAAATTAATAAAGACCAAAAAATTAATTTAAAAAATGCTTAACATCAGGAGATGCAATGTTTTTCAAGAAAAAGTAAGGAGCGAATTTTCACTGGATCTCAGAGTAAGTGGATTAAATGACTATTAAGGCAAACTAAGAAATTATGAGTTGTTATGTTCCATCAGAGAACTCACAAATAGATGCAGTTGTATCTTAAGTTCCCTTTTAGAACTATAGTATGTTTCTGTTTCAAGCTTATGTTTTTTATCGGCCTTGTTTATATCCCCAGAACCTATGATAATGCGTTGTGCATTGTAGGTTCTTGTAAAGCCAAGCACAAGCAGCTTTCCAGAGGACTGCCACTGTGAACAGCTTTAAGGTTCTGATCACATAGTATAGTGAACTCTCTATTTATTCAGCAGTAAATTAAAGCAAAACATTCACAGAAACCAAAGTACAGCATTCACAATGTTATAACATTACAACTTATCATTAAAGTGACCACATAGTTTTCACCAAAGTGGCCACATAGTTTTAAGCAAAAGATATCATTCAGTAAGTCCTTAACTCAATCATCCTTAAGGAGCAAGCCTCCTTAAGGAACACAAAGTACAAAGGTTAAAGTTCTCCACCCCTAAGTCACAGTAAATCATGATCTTCTCAGTCAGCACTAAGTACCAAAGGAGAAGTCTTTTCATCTTGACTTGAGGCTGCCTCTCAGATTCCATGGTTCCTCCTCCATGGTCCCAGGTCCTGCCTGAATCTACCCAACTGTCACCTAGATTCCAAGGTGGGCAGCTCTCAGCTCCTCTTCCAATTCCTTGTCCAGTTCCTTATCCAGTTCCATATTGAAGCTCATAGTGTCCAGTCTACTTCAAGTCCTTCACAATCTCTTTCTGGGAAGACAAAGCTTAACAGGGCGACAATAACATTCATGCATGTTGCCGGCACCATCATCAATTCACTATCTTCCTGTGAAATTAATACAGACCCACACACAAGGTCTGAGAACTCAACAAAAATCTTCAGTACAGTTCCAGGACCTCCAAATCACTCCTCCAGGACTTCTGTAAACAGACAACAAAAAAATCCTCTTTCAGGGCTTCCAATAAGGTCCCAGGGCTTCTGTACAAAGTATCACAAACCAAAATCAATACAAACAGAACAGACAAACAGAGAGTGCCTGGCCATCACAAAGTTCTCCTTCTCAATTCTGCCACTACAAGTGCTCTCTTCTCAGTTCTGCTCTTTCTCAGCTTGGGCTTCTCTTTATATGTGGTCATTAGATCTTCCCCTTCCTGTTACATCAGCAACAGGGGTTCACAAGTTAAGTTTCTTAACAAAGACTCGATATAATCATGGGCAAGGCTTAAAAGAAACTTGAACTGAAACAAGGTGCTAAATAATTAAACAGCTGAAACAAGGTATTAAGTATTTCATTGCTTTCCATTACAGTTATTAATAAATGTCTTGTAGATTGCTTAAAAATGTGAATGTAAATCGAATTTCCAACATGCTACATATCAATATATGCTACATAGCAATATATCAATGAACTTGAACTATTGGTTTGTAGCTGGTCATTGCTGGAAGTTCTAGATAGAAAGAAAATGACTGAAATATTCTTTAAAAAGGTAAAAGGAATGATAATATTTGCTTGAACTTGACAAGATGTTCAATCTGTCATTTAGTGCCCAATTTTGCCTTAGGGTAAAAAGGTAAAAATACACAATGCATAGATAGGAAATTTCTGAAAGTTTTACTGGCCCATGTTAGCGCATTCTGGAAAAGAATGAATAGCAAATTCAAGGGAATGTATGAATGAAAACACAATATTGTTAGGTAGACTGAAGCAGTCTATATATCACAGACTGCATGGTGATGAATAATAGGATATAAGATGGAAAGTTAGGGTCCCATCAGATTATAGAGAATCTCAGACTAAGGACAAAGTAGTTTACAATTTACTTGGAGACATTAACCAGTGGCTGACGTATTTGTTTTGATTTTTTTTAGCAACATGACAAGATCTGTTCTTAAGAAAAAATATTCCAGAAACAGTAAGAATGATGAGCTAGAAAAAAAGGAGAGAAGAAGCAAGAAAGATTAAAAGGAAGGCTTTTTGTAGCAATGGGCTACATGAGTGATGAGAGCCTCTATTGAAAAAGTGCCCATAGGAATAGAGAAGAGGGGATAGACATGAAAAAAATCACGCAGAAGAAATTGGAGACTTGGTAGGAAAGCTGAAAAATAAAAATGCCTGATAGAACATGTCTTATATACACATCAGAAAATAACAGGGAAAATGTTCATAAGTTTTAGTTCTTTTTACACTTTGATCAGCAAGGTCAATTGACACAGGAAAGGGAAAAATGTACAGGATTCATAGTCAGAGGACCTCGGTACACACCCCATTTCTGATTCTTATTGCTTGTGTATCCAGAGACATGTAATTTTCTGTTCTTGAGGTCTCAGTTCCTCATCTATAAAATTAAAAGGTAAGGCTGGCTGAATCCTAGTATCCCTTACATCTCTAAATCTTGTGATCATGTATTTAGCTTAAGGTAGATTCTGACTTGAGTAGAGATGTTAGTACTTGATGAAAATGTTTCATTATGGGTACTTTCTGTGAAGTACTAGACTGTTAGAATATAAATAGATGGGGTGGCTAGGTGGCACAGTGAGTAAAGTGCTGACCCTGGAGTCAGGAGGACCCATATTTGGTTTTAGCCTCAGACATTTAACACCCACATAAAACAACTAGCCATGTAACCTTGGGCAAGTTACTTAACCCCAATTGCCCTCTAAAAGGCAAAAAAAAAAAAAGAATATAAATAGATACACATTCAGACATATTTCCATTTACCTTTGGGCACTAATGTTGTTAATTAATGCTGAGCAGCTTCCTTATAACAAAGAATTTGACATTGGCAATAGAATTTTAATCTAACTTCCAACTGATCAACTTACCTATCTTATCTTTTCTGTCTCCTCCTGCTCTCCTGTTAAGTGCCGAGGAGACCTGCTAGTTATATGATCCTTCAGAATATCATTTAATTTCTAAACTTCAGTTTCCTCACTACAAAAGTCAGGCAATATTTCTTGAAATACTACTGCGTATGCTTCGAAGTGTTATAGAAATACATTTTTTAAAAGAATATATGTATATACATTGAGGGGGATCATTTTCAAATATTGGAAACCTGTTGCTAGATAATTAGCTAGTTAGCTGACTAGCTAACTAGATAAACTTTTATATAATTATTTAAGGATTTCAAAGCACTTTGTATACGTTATTTCATTTCATCATCACAGAATACCTTTGAAGTGGATGCTGTTGATATTGCCAGTTTTATAAGTGAGGAAACTGAAATTTAAAGATATGAAGCACAATTTGCCAAGACTCACACAACTAGTAAATGTCTCAGAATTCTAACACATGTTTTCGTAATTCCAAATTCAGTTGTTTATTTGCTCCTGCACACTATCATTTAAGAAAAAAGGGGAAGAAAAGGAGGGAACCTAGAGAAAAATTTTGACCAAGTAGCTAAGTTTTACTTTGATGAGATTTGATTGCATGACAAGACCTACAATATTGGGGATGTCAGAGGTAAAGCTCTGTTCTTCAAAACCAGGGAAACCTCAACAATATATATTAGGGAGGAGCCCCTAAAATCATTTGATAGATAGGCAGGTTGCAAACCAAGGACTGATGGAGGTTAAAGAAGAATTTCCAATTATGAGTCACATAGATTCTTGTGGCATACACATTGATCCTTAACGTAAAATTTAAGACTCTGGTCACTAAGCTAAAAGACAGATGGAAAAGACAGTAATAGAAATAGAAGGAGAAACAGATTTAGATGGAAAGATAATAAAGTCGTTTGAGGATATGCTTTGTTCAAAATTCTGATAGCATAGCCAAGCAAACTTGTCATATGACTAGTTAGAGATATTAGTATGGAGAGAGGTTAGCACTGAAGATTGAAATTTGGAAGTCAGCTGAATAAAGGAATGTGAACTGACACAATGGGCCTAAATGAAAATTGTCAAGAACAAGAATATAAAAATAAAAGATACTTGAACATGGACCTTTGAAGATGACATATATTAAATGACTGCAAAGAAGATGAACAGTCAATGAAAGAGATGGGGGAAAGGTGAAGAAGAAAAAGAAGGAACAGAAGGTGAATGGAGAGGAAGAAGAGGACATAGATATGCAACTTTTGAGGAGGAAGAAGAGGGAAAAGAAGAGAAAGAGAAGGAGGAAAACCAGGAGACTATAAAGTTTCTGAAGGAAAGGAAAGAAAGAATATCCTATAGGTTAGCTATAGACAAAACCATGATCAATGAGAGTAATAATCATGCAGTTTGGTTATTAGAAATTCATTGATGATCTTTGTGTTCTTTTGTTTCACACAATATAAAAAAGATGTCTTTTGAGTTCACCTTTGACCAGATCAAAATAGGAAAACTTTGGAGGCAGTGGATTAAAAAGGATTAATTTAAGGAAGCTACCTCACCATCAATGATAACATCCCTTTTGTTTTATTTCAGCAAATAAAAACACATAAAACCTGAACTTTGTATTTCTGTTTTATCCTCCCGAAGAAATTTTCTCTTTTGATGCTTGAACAGGGAAAAGTATAAGATGACATTGCTGGAGGCAGAGAGAATTCTAATTATTGGGGGAAATTTTTCCAATTTGTATTTCCCTCCAAGCAATGATGCTTATAAATATTAATCAATTGTCTCTGACATAAACATTGTCTAAAATACAGAAGACTTGGCTTTTTTTTGATAATAGGTGTTGCTTAAGTGGAGGCGTTGGGTATAGGCAATATTTTCAGGGTGGAGAGTGAAGAAATTGAGGACTAGAAGGTAGAGTACAAACAAAGGATATGTTTTTCAAATGTTAGAAACTTGAACATGTTTAAAGGAAGATGCCAGTGGAAAAGAGATCGAAAATATCCCTTCAACCTTATTTCATATCACTAACATCCATGTATTTTATTCTTCTGAAAAACTGGGCTATTCTTTTCTATACTTAGGTGAGTCATGCATCTTCTTATGCCTTGAATGCCACCTTCTATTCTTCATTCCTTAAATTCTTTCCACCCTTGAAAAAATAACTGAAATACCAATAAATACCAAGTAGGGAGCAATCATAATAGTCCAAATGAGAGATAGGTCTTGACTTAGGGAAGTGATTGTGTGAAGAGAAAGAATGGGACATATATGAAATATGTTGTGAAAGTATAAGTGATAAGATTTGCCAACAGGTTGGCTATGTTGAATGAATAAGACTGAGTGGTAAAGTATGATTCTGATGTTGCAACCCTGGGTGACTGGGAGTATTGTGATAGCCCCAGTAGTAATATAAAAGCTCAGAAGAAGGAAATATTTGGAGGGAAAACTGAGTTCCATTTTGAGTCTGTGATGCATATGGGCCATCCAGTTTGAAATGTTCAAAAGGCAGAAAGAGAATTGGGCTAAATATAAAGATCTGTAAGTGATGTGCATATTTGTGATAACTTAATACATAGGAGTTGATGAGATCCCATGAGATTGTGAGCTCCCTGTGGGCAAGAACTGTCTTTCATCTCCTTTTGTTTCCACAGAAATTAGCACTGTGTCTGGCATGGAGTAGGCACAAATAAATTGATTGATTAGAAGAGGGCCAAGGACAGAAACTTATGGGACAACCCAAGTAAGAAGGCATGAGAAGGATGAAAAATCAGCAAGAGTTTGAAGAGGAAAAGTTGGAGAACTCAGAGAAAATAATGCCACAAATACCTACAGAGATGAGATCATCTAAGAGAAAAAGGTGATTAATAATATCAAATGTTTCAGAGAGTCAAAGAAAGATCGGGACTGAGAAAAAAATTATATTTTGCAATTAGGAGTATTTAGTCTTTTTCCCTTCTAGCATTTAAAGACCTAGATATCATCTCAATGCTAAACACAGTCCTCTGACACATAATTCATTTAATAAAGTTTTATTGAATGAAGAAATAATTAAAGAAAATGAAGGGACAAGGTCCTGGAAGAGACAATAAAACCATGAATATTTGGCTTAGTAAAGGTGAGGAGGGGGGAGGATACCATTTTTGTGATTGGGGGAAAGAACAAAGTATATTATGATAATGAGATAATTGAGGGAAGTGGCATTGAATGCCTCAGTCTTTTCACTAAAATAAATCTTTGTTATATGTAGAGACTGAAAATGGGGTGAAGAAAGATGGAAGAAGAAAAAGAAGATATTGAGGATTGAATGAGGTAAGTACTCAATATGGTAAGAAACTATCACTGGCCAGAAACAAGAACCTAGTTCAGGTTATGTAATGTAAACTTTTAGGATGTACAATCAACACTTTTTCCCCAATGATGTTTTTCAAACTTGGAGTAGAGATATCCAATTATATAATCAGTAAGGAATAATGATTTGGGGGTCTGGAATAGCAGAAAATTGGAGGGGGGAAGGATATTATGTCATTAAAGTGGCCAATAAGGAAATAAGGATGGGTATGGGGGCAAGTACAGGCAAGAGAATCCCAATAGCAGAGGTGTGATTAGACAGATATATGAGTAGGTCAGGGACTGAATGCAAGAATGAGGATAAAAAATAGGATCATAGGTCCATGGATGTAATGCTGAAAGTAATCTTAGAAATAACATGATCCAATCTCTTCCTTTTGAAAATAAGAGAACCCAAGACCCAGAGAGATTAAATCAGTTGGCCAACATCACAAAGTAAGCAAATGAGCTGAAATTTAAACCCAGGTCTCTTGCCTCCAAATCTGGTGCTGTTTCCACTAGTGTAAGAGGTGGTTCGAATTTTAGAAGAAAACATTTCAAGAAATTGTTTAGAGGGGTGGCTAGGTGGTGCAGTGAGGAGAGCACCGGCCCTGGAATCAAGAGGACCTCGGTTCGGATCCGGTCTCAGACACTTGACACATCCAAACACATAAAACCTAGCCATGTGACCTTGGGCAAGTCACTTAAGCCCCAATTGCCCTCCAAAAAGCAAAAAAAAAAAATCGTTTATATTTAAGGAGTTTAAGAAATTGGCAGGTTGTTAAAGGGATTGTCAGTTATACCTGTTTAAGTCCCCTCAAAAAAGGCAGGGGTTAGTATGGAGAGGAACACTATAAACCAGATTGAGTAACTGTTGTTACTATTGACAGTGATGTGGAGGTTAGAAAAGGAGGGAAAAGTATTTATTACGTACCTACTATGTGCCAGATTCTTCATAGTATCTCATTTGTGTCTCAGAGGTATTACTATTATCATCCTCATTTTACAATTGAGGAAACTGAGGCAGACAATGTTAAGTGACTTGCACAGGATCACATAACTAATAAGTGAATGTGGTTTTTGTCCTTGGTTCTCGAAGGCTACCATGACATCAGGGAGATAATGACACGACTTGCGATTGACTGATTTGAGTGAGGGAGAGCTGTGCAAAATCACCAGACTCAATTCCTCCTCCAGAGCCATCTGGATCCAGTGGCCAGATTCTCATCAGGACTACTGGAGAAAGCCCAGGATATAGTGGGAGACCTTGGCCCTTTTAAGCTAAGGTCTTTTCAGGTTCTCACTTTGAAAGAGGCAATGCCCATTCAATGCCCTTCCCCCTCCAAAAAGAAAAAAAAAAAGGGCAATTAATAAAACAGTAAAATCACAATACATCTAGACTCATACCAAGAAGGCAAGCTTTCTCCTTCTTGCTTTAGTGGTATGATCTCTTCTAAACATTTCATTTTAGAAAATCTGAATCATTCTACACAGACCATACATGGGGCACAAACTGTGAAACGATTCTCCCATCAGTTCCACCTGCTATAGACCTTCTTGAAACACAGTAAGACTACCGCCAATGAAGCACAATGTACCGCTTTCTCAGATTGTTGTGTGAGAGCCAGTGCCTCACAAATGACAAATATAAGAAGTGAGTCAAGGGATGGCAGTTTTAATCAAAAAGAAAAAAATATCAAACTGGGAGGGGAAGATCCTCAGGGTTACTGGCCCAAAGAGAAACAGTTACTATTTACATTCACTCTAAGGCAGGAGGGCCCCCAAAATAACCATTAAGTGGTGCTTGGGCAGAGACATGTTGTTGCCCAATCCATGACATCCATAATGAATTTGTTTTAAGGCTTGGTCTTTGAGAAAGAAATCTAGCCAGTAAACCCCAAGTTTACTGGTAGTTTACTAGGTACCTTTAGGCCAACAAAATGTACCTTCCTTTTGACAGAATGCCCTCAGGTTAGGGGAGAGGGGAAGGGAGGGGAAACATAAGTGAATGAGTCATTGTTTGATCTCAGGCCTCCCTTACCATCGCCTTACTTTTTTTTTTTTTTAAGCAATTACACGGCCAGTTATTTCTGGTTGTGGTGGTAAGTATCTGAGTCCAGATTCGATCCCAGGTTATCCCGACTCTAGGGCCAGTGCTCTTACTCACTGTGCTACCTGGCTGGCCCCATCACCTTACTTTTTGATAGTAGCAAAAAGAGGTAGTCCACACAGATTATATTGGACTCAAATGGTGAAAGGATGTTTATTGAAGAGTGGTCTGAAAATTCCATTGGGGAGAAAAGATTATGCCTCCACAAAGTCTCCTGAATTTGTGAATGGAGTGCAGTAAGAGAAAGTGTGTTTTCCAGTGGAAAGGGTTCCAAAGGATCTTGTGTTTTCAAATAAGAGCTAGATTTCTGTTATAATGAATACTGAGATAGAATGTTGATTGAAAAATTCAAGATAGAGGAGGGATTGCTGAGACTATTTCAGAAGGTCCACAGGGCAAAGACCAGGAGATGGGCAAACTGGGTAGGGGGCCTAGAATGATGAGAAGAAGTAGAAATGATAAAAATGAAATGATAAAAAAGATTTTAAAAATCTCCAAAGGCAGGAGACTGAATAACCAGAGAATAGGAATACACGTAGATTAGTGTTACATGATTTTTGGTAGAATGAAGTTTGTGGATTTAATCCATCTGAGAATTTGCAATACAATTGCAGCAGTGTTGCTTCAGATTTAGACTGTATCCTGCCAATTATCTTCTTTAGATTAGCCGGAGGGAGCACTCTTTCTGAGTAGGAAGATGGCAAAGCTAGGACAGATTGCTAATCAGATGGGACTTCTGAAAGTCATATCCCCAAGTGGATATTCATATAATTTATGTATATTCACCTACACAAAGCATATGTTTTCTATACATATGTACATATGTATGATACACACATATGGAGATATCATGACATGGGGGGGAAAGTGTTGGACTACTTGTTAGAAAGATCTGTGTTCTAATCTGTGAATCCTGGCATTTACCTAGACAAGACACGTAGAAGGCTCTAAGACTTAAGTTCCTTATCTGTAAAACGGGATGTTATCATTTCTATTGCTCACTATCAGAGAGTTGATATTAGGATCAAATAAAAAAATGGATGTATAAATACTAAAGAGCTTTATAAATACAAGTTATTGTTCATTCAATTAAACCAACATATATTAAGCATCTACCATGAACTAGGTCCTAATGATAGGGACTAGACCTGTGAGTTCATTATTATAGGAAACTCTAGACTGAGCAAACACCTTCTACCAACAAAGCTCAGAGCCAAAAAACCTGCCTAAAACACTGAGGGAGTTGGTTACTTGCCTATGGTCACACAGTCAGTATGGGTCAGATATAGGACTTGGACTCACGTCTTCCTGTTTGGCTCTCCATCCTCTATGACACACTTCAACTGTGTGGGGAATCAGAGGATAAAACACATGCACACACACACAAAATAAATAAATGTAAAGTCATACTAAGTAACTACAAGGAATGTACACTAATAACTGGAACAATCAGGTCTCAGGTAAGAGATGACTCCTGAGCTGTGCTGAATAGGGAGGAAGGACATAGAGGTGGGGAAGGAGGTCTAACAACCTTTGTGAAGGCAAAGTGAAAGGAGATAAGCTATTCAGTGTGAGCAGAGCAGCCAGGCTGAAAACCAGATCATGAGAGAGGAATGCTATGAAAAAAGACAAGAAAGGTAGGTAGAAACTGTATAATGAGGGGATTTCAATGCCAGACTGAAATATATACATACATATATATGCATATATGTGCATGTATAGTTATCATTACTAAATGAGATATTGCACCCACAGTCCTTTGAATGCTTTAAAGAATCATGTAAATGGCAGCTATTCTTGTACATAGTTGTCATGGTATTGTCTAAATGTTCAATCAACATTTTTGATTGTATAAATAATGCCATTACACAAAATACATTTGATTATTGTCACTTTTTTAAAGGTAGATTTCTCTAGCACTAAGTGGAGAAAAAATTAGATATTCTATTTATTCATTCATATTGTAATTTCCATTTCAAAGATGCAGCAACTGCCTGTCCAAGCTTAAAAAAAATGTGTTCCAATTTTGTAGAAATCTGGCAAATTTATGGCCTCCTAAACTTCAACCTTCTGCCCAAGTACAGAGGATTTTCCAAAGCTGAATAAGATAAACATGTCATTCCTGTAGAACCAGAAATATTATTGTTTGATCACACAACAGTCTAGAGAAAGGTTCCAGCCCTCAATAATATATAATAAACCAAAGGAGTTTTAGGTGACAATATAATAGGTAAAGGAAGTTTCACAAGCAATGGTATAGTGTTTTAGCACTGACAGATTCAGTCAGTAGTCGGTCAATAAGCCTTTATTAAACACTTACCATGTGCCAGATACTGTGCTAAATGCTGAGGGTACCAAAAAAGGCAAAAGCCATTGCCCAACTTCAAAGAGTTTAAAACAAGCACATGCATACATACATACATATATATGTATAAGTGAATGTGTGTATATACATATATATACACACATACATGTATACACATAAGCATTATACAGGATAAATATTTATATATGTATGTTTGTGTAAATGTATACACACACATATATATATACTCTCACAAATATATATATATATATACACATAAGTTGTATATGGATAAATGTGTATGTATATATACATATACACACACATTCACATATACATAAGCTGTACACAGGATAAATAGGAAGCAAACAATAAAGAGGTGGCCCTCCAATTAGGAAAAGTAAGGAAAGACTCCAGTAGAAGAGGAACTTAAAGGAATATAGGGAAATCGGTGGGTAATGATGAGGAGGGAGAATATTCTCAGCATGGGAGATGCCAGAGAAAATTCCTCAGCACAAAAGATGGAGTGGCTTGTTAATGGGACAAAAACTACATCACTATGTACTGTAGTTCATATTCCTTAATAAGGCTAATATAAGCCATAACTGCATGGAATACTACTGCACTTTCTTGAAATAATGAGAAACTTTTGAAATTAACTCTAGGTTTTAATCAGTTTCAGTTAGATTTGATTATGGTGATTTATATGCATGTGAAGTCACTGGGTAGGGATACTAGTGAAAGAAAGCTGAGTTCAAATAGTTTCAAAACAAAAGTCCCTATGCCAGGTCTTTGAGGAAGAACAGGGTGATATAGACACCTGTGATAGTAATGGAATGTGGAGATTCCCCTGTATTGGGCTTGGTTTTCGAATTGATTGTGTTAAAACCCAGAGCTTGTTAATCCCACCTGTGGGATGGACTTGTTGATGTGAAAAGAGAGTCCTGAACTGGGAGGAGCTGGTGAGGTAGATTTGGAGAGACACTAGAGAGAGGAGGGAGATCTTTTTGGAAACAGCACCTCGTGGAGAGAGAGAGACTAAGAGAATTGCTGGTGGCCGCTTTGAATTGCCCTGGACTTTTGAGACCTGCCACCTGAGCTGCCAAGGACTAAGGAGACATGGCTGTTTTGCTGGTACTTTGTCTGTCTGTTTTGATGTTGTTTTGCCAGATTTGTCCACTGGTGAAAGACAGTCCTTTTGTTGAAGAAGTCCTGGAACCTGGCTGTTCACTAAGAAGCCCTGAGACTGTCCTGCAGACAGAGAGTGAATACTGTCCACTGGTGAAGGACAGTGCTGTTGTTGCAGGGGTCTGGAGACTGTCCTGCAGACAGAATGAATACTGTCCACTGGTGAAGGACAGTGCTGTTGTTGCAGGGGTCTGGGAGCCTTTCTGTTGGTTCAGAAGCCCTGAAGAAGGATTTGCTTGTTGTATGTTTACAGAAATCCTGGGAGAGGGCTTTGCTAATGTTTTCAGGGGTTCTAGGACTGTTCTACAGACAGAGGATAAATTCATGAAGGGATTGGCAATGTATCTTATGGCCTTGCTAAGCCTTGTCTCCCCAGGAACTAAGATTACTGAGAACTTGCCTCCTGTCAAGATGAAGAAAAGACCTCCATTTGGGTATTAAGTGCTGTGTTTAAACTTGATGTAACTCTGGGGTAGATTCAATTGTGATCCAGGGGTGGGGAACTTTTGACCTTATGTTTGGAAACTAATCTCCATTTGAGAAGAGGGGCTTTGTGGTGGACTTAATTAAGGTATAGCCTAGGGGTGGAGAAGTATTTAGAACAGAGACTTTGTAATTGATTGAATGATTGGAAGGTCCTGGGGTGGGGTAGTACTTGGAGATTATTTAATCACACTTAGTAAATGCTGTATTTGGAATGATGTCATGTTTTGATCTTCTCTGTTCTTGGTTGGTCACTGAATAAAATGGAGAGCACCTATGCTGGTATTCTGAACCTTGGGAAGTTGCCTTTCCTTGGCATTATATTACAACACCACTGCTAACATTCAAACAGGTCATGATCCAAAATTTCACTTCTACTTTGGAACCCAGAACACTTTTCCCCCCATAAAAGCAATGGTATTCCGTTTCTAGGTATATATTCCAGGTTCCAAATTCTAATGAAATGTGAGCTTATAATAGTGCAAACATGCCCACTTAAGTACCATTCAATGTCGTTTTGCAACAGCATGTATGTTTATGTGTTGTTGTTCAGTCGTCTTCAGTCATGTCTAACTCTTTGTGACCCCATTTGGAGTTTTCTTGTGATGAACTTAG
>NW_027186304.1:16947038-16988658 GCF_028583685.1 Petaurus breviceps papuanus
GAAGCCAAATTTTAACTAAAGAAGATGAGTCTTCCTGACTCCAGGCACCACACACTGTGCCACATACACACATGTATTCGTGTGTGTGTATGTCTGTGTGTGTATATACATACATACACATTATATATGTCCACACATATACTTTTATGTATATACATTGTATGTATATGGAATATATATTACATATATAGTACTCTACTTTTGAATCCCAAAATCATTAATAAGCTGTTGGCCATTTTTAACATTATTGCTGTGGAATAAAGTGCTGTCCCTTCAACCCATTATTGTATTTTGCTGTATTATATCACATGAAATGAAATAAACAGTTATTGATCTCCTACTGTTGTGCCAGGCCCTGTGGTTATCACTTTATATATATTATTGCATTTGATCCTCAAAACAAGCCTGTGAAGTATTATTCCATTTTACAGTTGAAGAAACTGAGGAAGACAGAGATTAAATCACTTAGAGTCACACAGCTAGTAAGAGTCTAAGGCTTAATTTAAACTCAGATCTTCTTGTTTCCAGAGCCATTTAAACTCAGATCTTCTTGTTTTCAGACCCAGCATTCTATGTACTTCACCACCTCATCATATTACAGTGTTGTGGTGTTGTCTGGGTATAATGTAACTTAATGTAATGTAGTGCATTGTATTGTATTGCATGTTTTGTTTTAGCACAGCACAAGAGGATTATAATATGGCACTCTTAGGCTTGCAAAGTGTTTTATACTTATTATCACATTTGATTCTCACAATAACCCTGTGAACTGGATGCTACTATCATCCCTATTTTACAGAGGAACAGGCAAAGAGGAAAGAGAGGTTGACTTGCCCAGAGTCACAAAGCTAGCAAGTATCTGAGAGAGAATTCAAAATCAGGTTTTCATGGGTCCCAGTTTAGTACTCTGTATTTTACCAACTAGGTGCTACAGGCCTAGGAGTCAGTCTTAATTTTGAATTATGACTCAAAACTTACTAGTTTTGTGACCTTGGGCAAATTACTGAGCCTTTGAAAGACCAAGGGCCTTTGTCTATAAAATGGAAATAACACTTGCACATAGCTATTGTGAGGATCAAGTGAGGTAATTGATTGTACACCTGAAAGCACTATTCAAAATAGGCATCAATTCGAGGAACTATTTAACTACCTTAACTGGCATGTGCTTCTAGGTGTAGTTCCTAGGGCCTTCCTCATATAAGGACCTCACAGATAATCCACTGGACCTTAGAAGATCAAAGCAGCTGGTACATCTGTAGCTACCCAAATTTATAGCTTGTCAATCTCCACTGATGTGATCAGCTTTACAAATCAGCCAAAGAAAATACTGATGCAAAACAAATACCATTTAATTAAAAAGAAAATGAGAAAAGGTCCCCTAATATCCCTATGGGGTACACTGTCATACAAGAGGCAACACAATCAGCAAATAGGGGACAACAACTTAGAGAATACAAATGACCAAGGAAAACACATAGAGCTCATATGAATGGGGGCATACGTGGAGGGATGCCATCAAACAGGGCACAAATGCCAGTGAGACGTCTCATTCCTGAGATATTACAAAGCTGCTGAAAGGCTATGGTGATTCCCTGTTATTTTCTTGGGGGCACTGAGTCTACTCATTGTCTTCACTAGAGGTAATAGTTACTCCACTGTCTCTTTTGGTGTCTCTGCTGGATTTCTGGTTGCCCTATCATAAAAACTCCGAGACCCAGAAAGAACAGAAAATCAGAGCTCGAAAAAAATCATGATTACTTGTAATTAACCATTTAAACAACTACTACCACCGCCATCACATTTCTATAGTGATTTAAGGTTTATAGAACAAATACCTACAAGATTCTATTATTTATAGCTACAGCTAGGGGTACATAACTGTATAGTTCATGAACAGGAAAGCAGGTTGTGTAGCAGTGATAGAGAATATTGTAAACACCCCACTATGTGTATTAACATCAAAGTTCAAGTAGTTGTAGGAGTGAGGAAAAAGTTATTGTAGTAAAAGGTGAATTCTTTCTCCATTTCCATATTGTCTGAAATGGTTTTGAAATTGTTTTTATATTTTAAGAAAATTACTTATTTAGCAAAAAGTAAGTAAATTAATAAATCAGACAAAAAATTCTTCGTTAGAGCATATATTTTTATTTTTGTGTGAAAAAATACATTCCTCACTTATGCCAAAATACAGGATTCAAAGATTGCCTGTAATTTTCTTCCCACTATATTTTTATGAGACCTGGTCTTTTATCATCCTACAGGTTCTGAGCCAAGTGAGAGAAAATTATTTTCAACCCAGCATATGACAAATTAAACAAACTCATAGTGGTACAGTTAGCATTATTGGAGAAAGTCAAAATTGTTTTCTTTTCCTATAGTGAAATATTACATTGACCTGATTTCTTCATGGAAAGATAAATGTGCCTTTTCTAGTGTGTGTTGAGTACACTTAGTGGCCCATCACTGGCTAAGATCTATCATGAAGTAACTTAGCTTGGCCTACATGATTCCACCACCTTCTACTTCAGACAGCTAAAATAGTTGCTTTCTCTGCCCTTGTCTTTTCATCATGACACCCTACTTCTATAGGTAACAGCTTATTTCCAGATTCCTTCTTCCAGGAGTACAGTATGGAAGACACAAGGGAAGAAATGCTTATTAAGAACTTGCTGTGTGTCAGATATTGCGTTATTCTTTATAAGTATTATTTCATCTGATCCTCACAGCAACACTTGGTAGAAGGCACTATAATACTGATTTTACAGATGAGGAAACTGAAGCAAACTGAAGTTAAGTGACTTTCCCACTGAGTAACTATCTGAGACTGGTTTTCCTTGCTCCAAGTCCAGAACTCTATTCAGTATATTACTAGCTGGCTTTCATACAAGGAGATTGTTCTATTTATAGTGGACAGATATGTAAAAAAAAAAAGGAAAAAGGGATAAAAAGGTAATTTAAGACTTCTATTTGTCACAGTTTTCATTTGATTGAAGATAAATTCTACCTCATCTTACTTCCTTGATTTTGAATATATGTCAATACCTGATACTAGAACATGGACCAACCTGAGTGAAATACAGAAAGCTTCTAGAGGAGGGTTTATTAAATTTTTTAGATCATGAACAACTTTGACAGCCATCTATGACCTCTCCTTGGAATATTTTAAATGCATAAAAATGCATAGGATTACAAGGAAAACCAATTATAATTATATAAGGTTATCAAAAATATATTTTTTAAAGTTCATGGACTCCAAGTTAAGAACTTCTGATCTAGAGTCTTTATGATTTAGCATATAGTCCTAAACTCCATCTAGCTAATTTCAACTTCCAGATATTACTTTATAGCACTAGAAGAAACTTACTGAAACATTATTCACTAATTTGTATTAACAGTATTATAGTAGTAGAGCAGGAAGAGACCTTGGAGGCCACCCAATTCAATCCCCTCATTTTACAGATGAGGAAACTAAGACCCATAGAGGTAAAGCAAAACAAACTTAGATAGGGTAATAAATATAAAAGGCAGAATTTTAACCCAAGTCCTTGCTTCCAGAGATATTCTCTTCACAGTATGAATATACAAGCTTGATAAATTTTGAGAGGTTTGTACACTTGTTAAACACTTAGAAAAACCAACTTTGGAAAGCAGTACTTTAACTAGATGATTTAGATATAGCACTGCTGGCATTCAGGCAACCAGAATAAGGGACATTAAATCATTATGGCTCTATGAAGGAAAAAAATATATATTATATACTGTCCTCCAATTAACATCTTTGCCATCATCCACAAAATAATTTATTGACCTTAGAATGTAAAAATTTCTTTGTGGAACATTCCAATGCTCTAATAGTATCTGATGTATGTATAAACTTGCTGATTAGTTATCTTGAGGATATCTTTCATAACTTTTCTCATTCTCTTTCTAAATTTGTTCTCTCGTTTTTCTTTGCTCTCTCATCTTTCTTCTCTGCTACCTTTCTCTTCCTGTCTGGTCTCCTTTCCTCTCTTCTTTCCTTCTCTCTCTTATTCTTTTTTTCTCTTCATCTTTCCCTTATTTTCTCTTCAAGGCCATGAGATAGTTATAGGGTTATGGGGGAAAGAAGGGAAAGAGGAAGTAAGAAAAAAATTGAAAAGAGTTCATGAAAGCTTTAAAAAAAATTGTCAGAGGAAATACCTTTAAGCTAGAGACTTCTCCAGGTTCCCATTCATGGCACACACAGCAACAGTACTACTTTGATTTGTTCTCAATGAATTCTATCCAGAGAAAATGCTTTAAAGCAAATACTTCTCTGGATCCTACTCATATGTCACCAGTAGAAGCTAAGTAAGGAACTTGGACCTAATGTTGGTCAAAAGAGAAAAAAACCAAATAACCCAACTATTAGTGTAGCATTTATAAGGTTATGCTTACATTGCAATTTTCATTGAAAATATCCCTGTTGAAGTGGTCTATTTGCTGTTAGAGAAGTATGCTATAATTGTACTGTTCATCTTACATGTTCTTGCTTGAAGTTAGCACTCAATGTTGCCACTAAATGGTCAGGATCTCACTTAAGTTAATGAGCCTTCAAATAGGACCATAAGTAATTCATATGCCATTGGACTCTCCCTGCTTGTGGACTTCAGCTCTCATTTGGAGCCATGGATATACAATGGAAAAGTGATTTTAACGCTTTACTCTGGATGCAGAAAGTTTATTTCATTAGCATTTATAAAGTACTTTGAGAGGCTCCCTAGGAGAGCTGTTAGGAGGATTAATTGATGACTGTGAAGTGTTTATAGTAACACACAAATGCTAAATAGTAACTCCAAAAAAAAGCAACACAGAGGTAGAAATTTATTGAAGCCATAATCATGAGCTATAGTTACTCTCTCCATGGCTTAGTTAAGGATGGCTGGAATATAACCTCAAAATCCATGTAATAATAGGCAGAACTGGGGATTTGGGGCATGGTTTCTGAGTTGGCAATGGATTTACAATTGTTAGGTCTGTCTCTAGGTAAAATTGTGAAAGATTCAAAATATGTCTCTGTCATCCTCAAATGTCCTTTTTGAGTAGCCTTTCCATTTCAGTTACCCTACCTAGATATTGTTCCCAAATACCCAATGTCATCATTTGCAGGACCTCCCCCCACTGCACTGCTTATTAAATCCCAGGATCCATATTCTGCACAGTCTACATTCAAGAGTTACCTTTATCATATTCTGCTTATTGGAACTTTAATTTCACTTCAGGGTTTTATGGGTCTTTGCTGTCCTCTACATTATTACTCCCTCCATAAGAACAGATAACAACATTTTCTCCATGAGTCATTTTTGTCCCTATTATACTATACATATGCCATAGATAATCTGGCTAGTGGGCAAGGGGCCTTCACCTAGATACTTCATTAGTATTAATTCATCCTGTGGATTTCTCATCTGAACATATTCATTCTTGGGATGCTTGGTCTTCTTCAAGCACACATTTCCTCAAACCCACTTCTTTTCAATTATAGACAAATGTAAATTTCCATCTTATTCCTTACAAGTTGCTTAGATCAGTACTGATTCAACAAATTCATTGGAAAATGTTCAAGGTAGAGACCAGAGGTGGATAATAAGGATACAGGGCTGAATCAATGCTCCCTGGGAGGGCTCCAGGAAGAAGATAAAGACCAGAGGATATCTATCTATCTATCTATCTATCTATCTATCTATCTATCTATCTATCTATCTATCTATCTATCTATCTATTTACCTATCTTTCTTTCTTTATCTTCTATCTATCTCTCTATCCATCCATCTATCTATTTATTTATCTATCTATGCAGGCTAATTCAAGAATTTTTGCTTTTATTTGAATCTTATACAAATGAGATTTTCTCTTATGTTACAAAAGAGTGCTTATAAAACAGTCATCAGTATGAGTTATTTTCTTTCTTTTTCCTTCCTTGTTTTCCTTCTTTCTTTCCTTCCTTTCTCTCCCCTTCTTTCTTTCTTCCTTCCTTTCTTTCTCTTCTTCTCTCCCTGTGTCTTTCTCTGTTTCCCTCTGTCTCTCTCTCTATCTGTCTCTCTCATTACCATAAGCCAACTTCTTTGCATAAGGAGGTTTTGCAGACAAAAAAATTAGTTACAATATGTTCCATAATTTCAAAATAAAGAAAAAAAAAAGAAAAGAGAAACATTTCCTCAATATTGTCCCCAGGCCTGAATGGGGTTATGGGGTTTTGAAAAAGTAATAAAGTCATAATGAACACCTTACTACTCACCGGGGTGAAAAATAGAACAAAGGAGCCTGACTGACCAAAAATGAACTATAACATATCACCCATATTATCTCATTTGATATTCCCAACAACCCTGAGAAAGAGGTACTATTATGATCTTCATTTAACAAATAAAGAAACTGAAGTATAGGGAAGTCAAGTGACTTTCCCAGGGTCACATAGCTAGTAAGCATCTGAAGCAGTATTTGAACTCATTCTAGCCTGTACTTTATCTGCTTCACCATCTAGCTGCCTAAGCCATCCACATAAAATAATAAAATATGATTTTTAATTATTTCCTAATAAAACCATCTGCTGTAAATAACAATCAGGGGACTATTGGAACAGCCATTTTTATGGTTACATTTAGCTTTGAAAAATTGTATGAGCTCAACATTTAAACAAATGACTTTGGCTGAAGCTGAGTGTTCATGGCTACATTTTACCCCACTGAACCAAGTGCTTTTGTAAACATTCACCAGATAATAAATGAAGAGGAATAACGAATGATTTACTTGTTTCAGACAATTGTGAAATATGTAGTCTTCTATAGAAAATTATTTGCGAAAGCCTGACGATTCTCTTATATTTTTGTCAAGGTTAACCATGGTAGAAATATAGATAATTTTCATTATGCTTTTATAAAGGTAAAAAAGTAGACATATTGGTCGTATGTTGCTGCTATCTTCTCAATTGCCTTTTATGGCTAATAATACCAGCTGTAATTTTTTTTCCTTTTCTATTAGTATTTTCTTCTCACTGAGGTATCTTGTAAAATGTTCCCTCAATGCTTTCAAGATTGTGTTGCCTCAAGCACAGACTTCTTCAATGTATAATAGGTTTGCTCCAGCTAAAATTGTCCAAAGTGTCATTTCAGTTTCTTCAGAGAGAACACTAGGAACTGACATTCTCGCATCCGAATATTCTTACAAGTATTGATCATGAAAATAAATCATTGGAGAAATTTTCAAAAATGTGGTACCTTTCCAATCTATATTGTTGTCAGCCTGTTAATTTACCTACGAATTCCCTACAGTCTCATGCTCTACTCTGTAGTTTTGGTTTCCTTTCTTCTAATGTTTGCTATTCCAGGAGGCAATAGTCTTCCTCCATCCCGATGTAGGGTGTGTGCACCCATGTTTTTATGATGCTCGAAACTGAGAGATAGCATCATATATTGAACAAAATTCCCTGAACTGAATTGATAGAAGGTTGTGTTTAAGTTCTGCAGTTGGGTATTTTCTCGTATGGATGATTATGTAGGAACCTTTCCAGTGCTAGCAATTCAGAAGATGACAAGAGTCTTGCAGACATGCATATTATGATAGGCAATGGGCATAATTGCAGCCAAAGGAATAGAGATGGACAGAAATGGTAGTCTCATTTAGGCCACCTTGAGAGTGTGAATGTAGTCTCCATAAACCAGACTGATTAAGGTACTGACAACAGAGATAGTCATCATGACCCAGACATCTAATATGTGGTATTATATAACATGAGACACCCAACTGACCCAAATATCCTAAATTTCTAGTTCTGCACTTCATAATGATATGCTGAGATGAAAAGGGAAGTGACTAAGTTGAGGGAATACTCTGGTTATCACTATTTAACAACTATACAGAGAGTTTGAGGATGAACACGGCATCAAGGTCACTACCACATTGGTGGTAAATTCTTCAACTTGAAAAGGCTACAAGCCAAGACCAAATTGAAAGGGGTATTGGTACCTGATTTTCTGTTTGTGTATGATTGTGCACTAAATGCCACCTCTGAAGCTAAGATGCAAAAAAGTATGGATCAATTCTCTGCTGCTTGTGCTAATTTTGGCCTAACCATCAATGCCAAGAAAATAGGTACTCCATCAGCCACCAGCACACCATCCAAATGTGGAAACATTAGCTACAGAAAATAGAGAAGTTTGGAATGCTGTGGATAAGTTCACTTATCTTGGTAGTGTGTTTTCCAGGGATGTACACATGGATGAGGTTTATGCACACATTGCCAGAGCTAGCTCTGTGTTTGGGAGACTCCAAAGGAATGTATGAGAGAGAAGAGGTATTAGACTTATTACCAAACTGAAGGTCTAAAGAGTCATTGTCCTGACTTTATTGTTGTGCTCCCGTGAAACCTGGACAGTCTACCAGCACCATGCCAGAAAATTGAATAACTTCCATTTGAATTGTCTTAGGAAGATTCTGAAGATCACCTGGCAGGATAAGGAACCACACACTGAGGTTCTTATTCGAACTAAACTGCCAAGCATTCAAACTCTGCTTCAGAGAGCACAACTCCAATGGGGTGGCCACATTGTTTGAATGCAAAACATTCCGCTTGCCAAAAAGACTATTTTGTGGAGAACTAACAAAGGGCAAGAACTCACATGATGGTAATTAGAAGCAATACAAAGACACTCTCAAGGTCTCTCTTAAGAACTTTGGAATTGATTATGTGACATGGGAGATGCTGGCACAGGACCACTCAGCATGGTGTGTCCACATCAGGGAAGGTACTATGCTCTATGAGCAAAGCAGAATTGAGACAGCTCAAAGGAAATGTAGGATGAGCAAATTTAGAGTATCCACTCCAAATGTTCACATGAACTATGTGTACCTGACCTGCCGTAGACTTGGGGTAGAGCATTCAAAGCTCGTATTGGTCTGATGAGCCATAGTAGGACACATTGAAAATTGACTCCAAAAAAAAAGAAAGGAAAAGAGAATTGACTCTGGTATAGTGATGTCATTTTGGTCTTTTTCGAGAATGAAGAACAATAACCAGCTATGCTGTGAGTTTGAAGTAATGTGAAAATCTCCCATCTTGTTGGGAAATAGAGGATATAATTGGAGAAAATCTATCACTAAATTCAATCATTTGCTGTTCACCTTGTATTCTGTTTCTATTAAATATATTTGCTTCTGATTTTATGTATCATATGGTTAGGTCTGGCAAAGAGTCAGTTGATAGAAGCCACAGCTATGGATTTCACTAGATTCTGCCCCCAAATAGCACATTGAACCTGGGAAACAGCAAGTTATCCCACAGTCATTTAGGAACTTAGTTGGTGACATGCTATATTGATAGAAGGATGAAATGGGTTATATTTCATTTGTTTTGCTTTGGATTGAATAAGGCTATTATGAGTACTAAGTCAAGTTAGAGATGTTTGTTCTAGCATTACATAAGTCCTTTAAAAAAGCAGTTCTACTGAATATTTTCCTATCTTTGCTCATAGATAGATATACTTATAAAAATCAGTTAAGTCTAATGTTTAGCAAGGATACTTCTTTGATTAACATTCTCTGAAGTAAAGTTTCTCAGTGAAACTTATAATACAAGTTACTAAGTGTATTATTGTGTGACAAATTGACGTGTTTTTCATTTCTGAAAAAACATTTAAAATTTTTCATTTATAGTATACATGTGCATTTTGGGGAAAAAAAGGCACCAGGACTATTTAGCTATTAGAGTCAGGCTTCTCAATATTTTTAGTGTCATAGACATTTTTGGCAATCTGGTGAAGTCTATGGACAGCTTTTAAGACTGTTTTTAAATATACAAAGTGAACATATAGAATTACCAGCTAAACTAAAGATTGATGAAAATAAAGATTTATTTTTCATCTCTAATTTCACATCACTCCTCCATGAAATCAATTCATTGATCTCATTGGGGTCCTACCAACCCCAGGTTTTTAATTCATATATTCGAGAGCAGATACTCATTAATTAGCTACAAACTCATCAAGAAAGTTTGGAGTAGTTATTAATTGCAATATGAAACCATGTTATGGAAATTTTCAGAGACAATAAATATGGGCTGAGAAACATAGGGATTTATACAGAAATACAAGGAAGAAGAAGTAGATATAGCTGGACTGTGCATATTATATAGAGCCATTCAATTATTCTTAAATTATTGCATGATTCCTCAAAATATGAGACTATTGGTTAACTGGTTATTAAATGCTTTCTTCTGGTGACCTGAAGAGGGTGAGCTAGTTTCAAACTTTAATACAAATCATTAGCCAACTAATACTGTTACTAAGGACTAAAGATAAAAAGCTCTGGTCTTTTTCAGGACAGAATCCCTGTCACTAAAAGGAGGAATCTTTAGAAATCAGAAAATACCAATAATCACTGAATCATAGGTAGATCAAGATTTTTTTTAAGTTTAAATGCCATCAAGTTCACCAGTGGAGGAAGCTAAGGCCCATGAAATTTAAATGACTTGTCACTAATACAAATCTCAGAGGTGGGAGTTGAACACAGGACATGTCCTTTGATTCCAGATCCAGTGATTTTTCTTTTTTTTAAAATAATGTTATTAATTGTATAAAATAAAATACATAGGATTACAAAGAAAATAAGTTTTATGAAACACAATCAAAATATCTTTTTTTAAGTTCATGGACCTCAGGTCAGGAACCACTGTTCTATCTGTTACTACTTTACTGAATCAAGATTCCATTAGGTAGATTGCATTGTAGTTTGTGATCCAAGATCACAGATCAGGGACCTGTGATTGCTTCAGGTCTGTGGGCTGCCCTCTTATAGTCCATTTTTAACATAACAATTTGATATTGTACATTTTTAATGACAACATATCACTCGTGCTCTCATTAAGAGCAACTTTTGTTGTTATTTTATAACTGGGTGAGATAGGTGGCAGATATGGTTGGATTTTTATTTGTTTTATTTTTTTACACTCAGTTAAGTCTTTGCCAGATGGAAAAAAAAAGGAAATTGAAGGAATCACTGCTTTAAATTGTGGGAGCCACTTCAATTTTCCTAGCTTATTTGGGGGGGGGGAAGAAAAGAAGGACAGAAAGAGCATTTCAAAGAAAGTGATCGTGAGGAATGCAGTATTCTGTTGTTCAATATATCACAACTTGGTACAATGGAAAAACAATGACTCTGGAATTGGAGATCTTGGATTCAAATCTTGTCTTTGACAATACTTGTATGACCTTGGGTAAATCATTACCTCCCTAGGTTTCAATTTCCTCATCTGTTGGCCCACAAGTCCTTTCCAGCTATAATCCTAAATTGTTGGAGGTTTACTGTTTCATCAACACACAGGAGGCTATTGCCCAGAAAAGTTGGAATTGATGATGGAATCTGCCATGGGGGATTTGATACTTTTGCAACAATACAGAAAAATAGACTTAGTAGAGTATTTTCATAAATTGAAATATCAAACTAGTATTTCCTGAAATGGAATTCAAGGGATAAGCAAGACTTTACATGTTTATAACTTTGCCTTTCTGCAAAATTAGTCTAATCTTTCTTATACATGATAGTTCTTGAAAGACTTGAAGTCAAGTCAACATGCATTTACTCAGTGCCTACTCAGTGTCAGGCACTATGCTAAATACTGAGGCTACAAAGAAAGTCAAAAGAAGCCCCTTCCCTCAGGGAACTCACAGTCTAATGGGTGGAAACAATATGCAAACAACAATGTGCACGCAAGATATATGCAAGATATATACTGGTCAGATTGGAGATAATCCTGGAGGGAAGATACTAACATTAAAGATTACTGGGAAAGGTTTCTTTTCTTTTTTCTTTTTCTTTTATTTTCTTTTTTGCTTTTTGGAGGGCAATTGGGGTAAAGTGACTTGCCCAAGGTCACATGGCTAGTTTTTGTGTTAAGTGTCTGAGGCCAAATTTGAACTCAGCCTGACTCCAGGGCCAGTGCTCTATTCACTGCGCCACCTAGCCACCCCAGGGAAAGGTTTATTGCAGATGGCATTTTTGAGACCTGAAGGAAACCAGAAAGCCAAAAGGCAGAGATGATGAGGGAGAGAGTTCCAGACATGGAAGACTGCCAGAAGAAAGATTGTCATGTAGGAGGGATAGCAAGAAGACCTGAGTCACTGGATCTAATAATACATGGAGGGGAGTAAAGTACAAGAAAACTGGAGTTCTATGTTGGAAGACAAATATCACATCCCTAGTAAGTCCTCTCTTATGCAAGATAAATATTCCCTAGTTTTTTCAACCAACACTTTTATTGTATGTTCTTGAGGACTTTTCTCATTCTGGTTACCCTTCTCCAGAACTCTCCAGTTTGTAAGTGTTCTCTCTAGTATGTGGTGCCCAAAATTCAAGATAATACTCTGGATTTAGTATGACCCAGGCAAAGTATAACATAACTATCACCTACCTTCCCTCATGAATTATTTCACATTAGTTTTTTGGCTGCCATATCATGCTGTTGACTCAGCTGTTGATTTTATTGTCATGGAATCTAGAATTCTGGAGCTGAAGGGGACCTCAAAGGCCATCTCATCAACCCATTCTTTTTTTTTAATCAAATAGTTTATTAAATTCTAGTTTACATTGTTCATTTCCACAAAATTTTGAGTTACAAATTTTCTCCCCATTTTTCCCCTACCCACCACCCCAAAATAGCAATCCTACTGGACACCCCCTCCTCCAGTATGCACTCTCCCATATCTTCTCCCATACCCCCTCCAGCTTTCAAGTAGGGAATGGTAGATCTCTATGCCCCAGGGCCTGTATATCTTATTTCCCATTTACATGTAAAATCATGTTGATAATAGTGTATATATATATGTACATATGCATATATATATATATACTTTTAAACATTTGATTTTAAAAATTTGAATTCCACATTCATTCACTTCCTCCCTTGTCACACATCCTTACCGGGAAGATAAGTAATTCAATTTAAGTTGTACATGTGTAGCTATGCAAAACATTTCCATAGTAGATATATTGTAAAAGACTGAATATATTTCCCTCCCTCCTATCCCATCTCCCACTTGTTCTATTCTCTACTTTGATCCTGTCCCTTTTCAAAAGTGGGTGCTTCCAACTTCCCTGCCCCCCAGCCTGCCCTCTCTTCCATCATCCCCCCTTTCATCCCCATCCCCCCTACTCTCCTGTACAGTGAGATACTCTTTTGAGTGTGTATGTCATTCCCTCCCTAAGCCAAATTTCATGAGAATAAGGTTGACCCATTCCCTTTTGACTTCCTTTTCTTCCCCTCCATTGTAACCATTTTCCCTTACTTCTTCTATATGAGATACTTTACCCCAATCTGTCTCTCCCAATCTCCTCTCATTATATTCCTCTCTCACCTCTTAATTTCACCTTTAAAGTATCATCCCTTCCCATTAAGCTGGTCCTGTGCCCTCTATCTATGTACACCTATACACATATATACACACATACACATATGTATTAATACACCCATATGCCCTCCTATATAAACATATATATGTATGTATGTGTGTATACACACACATTTCTATTCCCTTCAACCATTCTCACACTGAGAAGTTTCATAAGTTACAATTATCATTTTTCTGTGTAGGAAAGTAAATAGTTAAACTTTGATAAGTTCCCTATGATTTCCCTTGCCTGTTTACCCTCCCATGCTTCCCCTGCTTCTTGTATCTGAATGTTAAATTTTCTATTCTACTCTGGTTTTTTCATCAAGAATGCTTGAAAGTCCTCTAATGATTCCACTGAACGACCATATTTTCCCCTGAAACATGAGACTCAGTCCTGCTTGGTAGGTAATTCCTGGTCTTAATCCCAGCTCCTTTTACCTCCAGAACATCACATTCCAAGTCCTTAGATCCCTCATTGTAGAAGCTGCCAGATCCTGGTTATCCTGATTGTGTATCCACAATATTCAAATTGTTTCTTCCTGGCTGCCTGTAATATTCTTTCCTTAATCTGAGAATTCCAGAACCTGGCTATAATATTTCTAGGAGTTTTCTCCTTGGTATCCCCCCCAGGAGGTGATCAGTGGATTCCCTCAATCTCTATTTTGCCTTCTAGTTCTAAAACATCATGGCAACATTCCTTGAGAATTTCTTGAAGGATGGTTTCTAGTTTCTTTTTTTGATCACGGCTTTCAGGTAGTCCAATAATTTTTAAATTATCTCTCCTGGATCTATTTTCCAGGTCAGTGGCCTTCCCAATGAGATATTTCACATTGCCTTCTATTTTGTCATTTGTTTGGATCTGTTTAATAGTGTCTTGATTTCTCATAGAGTCACTAGCTTCCATCTGCTCCAATCATACTCTGAAGCAATGATTCTCCTCATCTTGAGCTTTTGAGATTCTTTTTCCATATGGCAAACTTGGCTTTTCAAGGCATTCCTCTCCTCATTGCACTACTGAGCCTCTTTTGCCATTTGAGTTAGTCTATTTTTAAGGTGTTATTTTCTTCATTCAGGTTGTTGACTCTCATTTCATAATTTTCTTGCATCATTCTTATTTCTCTTCCCAATTTTTCCTCCACTTCTCTTATTTGATTTTCAAAATCCTTTTTAAGGTCCTCTATGGCCTGTAACCAGCTTGTATTTTTCTTGGAAGTTTTTGGTGCAGGAACTCTGACTTCACTGTCTTTCTCCTGTTCCAGGCTTTGATCCTTTTTGTCCCCCAAATAGGAATCTAATGTTGGATTCTTCTGTTTGCTTTGCTTCCCTCATTTACTCATGTTGCCACTCAATTACTTGACTTTTGGGCTTTTTGCCATAGAATGACTCTGCTACCAGACAGGGTAGCTTCATCCCAAATTCTGGGGTTTTCTCTGCTTCCAAAGGTATTAGTTGGGTGCCCTCTCTGAAGCCTCCATACACTCTGGCAAGCTGGTCACACACCCCAGGACCTCCTCCCTAGACTGCAATCCACATTCAAGCAGGTTTAAGCGAGAGTAATTACCCCCTCCGACAGGTTGCTTTTTCCCCCTACAATCTGCCGGCCCATAGCTGAAGTTGTCATGTGGCAGGGGCTGCATGACCGGGGTGCCTCAGCAGCTTCTCCCTCTAGGGGATAAAAGCCAACTACACTCTCAACTACTGGATCCCAAAGTCCACACTGCACTGACCTCTCGCTTTTTCCTTAGCATCTATGGGTTGATAATTCTGAAAACCACCATAACTGCTGGTTATCTCAAGTCCCTCCAGCCAGCAGCTGGTCAGGCCTCCGCCTGGGGCTAAAACCTTGGGCTCACCCAGGGCTGGTGTGGGCTCCCAGAGCACTGTGCTGGCTGTTCCCCGTTGGCCTGCTGGACTATCCCCAGCAGTAGGTTAGCTTCTCTGCATCACTTTGTGGGCTCTGCAGCTCCAAAGTTTGTTCAGATTCACCTTTTACAAGAATTGGAAGTGGTGGGAGCTGGAGCTCAGCAGAAGCCCTGCTTCTACTCCACCATCTTGACTCCACCCCCCCCCCCCAGTGATCTTTCTAATGCACCACACTGCCCCTGATCTAAACATGTCACAGAAGTAAAATAATACCAGTGTGAGTTATTAGCTAAGGACTTTCAGAGGCCCTTACCATGTTTTGTTAGCCAGTGGAAAAACTGATTAGCGATAAGAAATATTTGTAGGCATTGACATATTTGAATTATCTTATAAAATTTGGAAAGAAGTTGCAAAAGAGGGAGGAAAAGCTATTGAAAAGGATATATCCATTAGAATTCCCTGATCAATAGTTGTCATTTGACAGGTTTTAATTCCATGAATCATTAATCAGGTTACATAATGACTCAGCAGGGAGTAAAATACTCATTGCAAAAAGACTAAAATTGTTGTTGCCTGGGCAATTCAGAATTTAGATACAGTTTGAAGCAGATGGTAACCAAGGTCCCATTCAGCTGTGAATTTCTGTGATTCTTGTGCTTTTGAGCCATTTCTCTCCTCTTCCTTTTTCACTAACCTTACCACTACATATGCTGTAGACTTGTAGAGATTTACTCTGAGAAAGTAAAAAACCCCATTCAGGGGCAGCCAGGTGGCTCAGCAAATAACAGCACCGGCTCCAGTGTCGGGATGACCTGAAGATCGGGCTCAGATACTTAGCACCACACCCAGAAATAACTGGCCATGTAACCTTGAGCAAGTTACTTAATCCTGATTCCTTAAAAAAAAATTCAACAATGTAACAATGCCTTGTACCCAAAATAGCATTTAATACATGTTTATTTTATCAAAGGTCTAGGTAATCATATTTTAGTTCAATATAAGAAAAACCTCTCTAACAATGAAATTTGTGTAAAAATGGAATGGATGTATTCATGTTGGGGTAAGTTTCCATTCACTAGAAATATGGAATTAAGGCTAGATCACTACCTATCAGAAATGTGGAGGATATTACTACCTAGAGAGTTGAGAAGGAAAGCAAGTTTGAATTATGGATGCCTTTTTAGGTCCTTTCCAACTCTAAGAATCTATTATCCTTTATTAATTGAAATAACTTTACACAGAGTTGCCATCCATTTTCCAGCAACTCCCTCTCTTTCAGGGAATGCTAGAATAAAAAAAGAGGCTTTCAACTCATCTAGTACAACTCTTTTATTGTACAAAGGAGGAAACTGATGGCTTTTTCTTCAATCTTGACTCCATGTGAGTGACCTGACCTCCTTTGGCCTCAATTTCTTTGCTATAAAGTGAAGGGGCTGGGCTAGATGGCTCCCCAAGTGCCATCCAACTCTAGACCTGTGATCACATGATTCTATGATTCCTAGACAGGTAAAGTAACTTACACATAATAATACATTTTGCCTAAAGCAACAGGACTAGGTGCTATAACTTTCGTTTTTATTTGTTTACAACTAATACCTGAGTATAGTTCATAATCCTTAGGATGTGAGGGGTGACAATCTTTCATGTATCCTTTGAGAGATTCATGCCAAAAGTATTCCTCTACAGGCAGATAACATACCTAGTCTCTCGGGGATGTTGAATATTGCAGGGCTCCAATCAGTTACAAAATAACAGAATCCAATTAAAATGGAGGAAATAAAGAGTCCTCATTGACAAGAGTAAAGTGGAGAGCCACAATGTTGACTAATGAGGTACATGGGTGCGTGCATGAATCCTGACTTGGGGAGTGGTGTGGTGGAATTTATGAGCTATAGTCAGATATTAGTTATTTTTTTTTAAATGGGCGATGACAGTAGACAAGGAGTCCAGCAGAGGGGTTATGAGTCTTGCAGAGCACCAATGAACTACAAATAGAATCCAGTTAGGAGGAAGGGAGGAAGGAGTCCTAATTGATAAAAGTAAAGTGGAGAGCCATGATATTGACTAATGAGGAACAAAGGAGCATGCATGAAATCCTGACTTGGGGAGTGGAGGAGGGGATTTATGAGCTGTAGTCAGACATCAGTTATAAAAAGATCAGTGACAGTAGGCCATTCCCAAGGAGGCCAACAGAGAGGTTAATCTTGATTGACTGAGGTATTTAGTTTCAGTGAAATTGTCAGATGAGGAAGATGCTTCATTTTTTTTTAATGGCGGATGAACAATCTGGCATTCATTATGACAGAATTACATCTTTCAGTTCTGAATGAAGTATGATATTAAAACCAGAGTCTGTGTCATACAGTACCAAAAGTACTGAACTTGACATCCTGAAAGCAAGATTTAAACATTGTCCTTTCCACTGTGTGGCCATGGGAAATGTATGTAAACCCTCTGAAACTATAAATTTTCTTACCTGTAAAATGGAGATAATAATATTTGTACTATCTGCCTTATAGGGCAGATTCAGAAAAGCTATTTGTTAACCTTAAATCACTCAAGTTATTTATAAAGCACACACTATTTCATAGACACAGATGGTCATGTAAAATACAGTACATTTAATTATAATGGAGACTCTTCATATCAGAGCATTTAATTCCTGGGGTTTTCTAATGAAACATACATAATAGAACCAATCTCATAACCTATAAAATAAGTATGATACTTATACCATAAGGTTTGTAGGAGGTGTGAATGAGATCATGTATATAAAATGGTACACAAGCACATTAAGGAATCAAATAGAGGCCAACTATTATCACTAATAACATCATTTCTTTAATAAAATACATGAATTAGGACCTAGGGTATAAAAAAATCTGATTGTGAAATAATTGAAGTAAAACATAAAATAAAATGGTCCATTACTGCACTGTTGTCGGAGCTGCAAATTGATCCAGTCATTCTGGACAGCAATTTGGAACTATGCCCCCAAAGTGACAAAACTGCATATTTTTTGACCCAGCAATACCACTTTAGGCCTATATCCTAAAGAAATCAGAGGAAAGGCACACATATGTACAAAAATATATATAGTGGTTCTTTATGTGTTAGCTAAGTACAAGAAATTAATAGAGTGTTCATCAATTGGGGAATGTCTAAACAAGTTATTTATGTGAAGATAATATAATACTATTATGCTGTAAGAAGTTAAAGAAGAGTTTCAGAAAAACCTGAAAAGATATGCATGAACTGATGCCCCTTGAAAGGAGCAGAACCAAGTGAAAACTTACATTATCAACACTGCAACAAAAAAAAAAAATCTGAAATACTTTAGAGCCCTGATCAATACAGTGATGAAAGATGATTCCAGAGGAATGAAGAAGAATTATATATATATATATATATATATATCCTTACAGAGAAGTAATAGACTCAACATGTAGAATAAGACAAGGTCAATATGGAAAATTATTTTGCTTGTCTATGTATATTTGTTACAAATGTTTTGTTTCCATTTCTTTTTCTTTTCTTTTTCAGTGGGATTGGAAATGGAAGAGAGAAAACTTAAATGTTTTTCAGTTGAAAACAAAATAAAATTTAACTTAAAAACACAGTGGACAATCGTGGTATCAAGACTGTTTTAGACTGTTTGATATTACTAATGACATTATAAAGAGAATGTGAAAATTTTGCAAGACAGTAGATATTTTATAGGTCAATAAATCTATAGAAACTATGGGCAAAGTTAAGTTAAATGTTTGACCTTCTTCAGGAATTAAAAAATTCTAGCTGACTGCTGGTTCTCATTCTCAAAGAGCTAGCTAAAGGAGATAACATAGTGTCACACTTTGCTTTTCCAATCTCAAATGTGGTTTCAAGAAAGTATTATGGAAGTTGTACCTGTCATCTGTCATGGGCTTCAACAATTTTAAAATGTGGATTTACAATTCATTGTGGAAAAACCTCCACTTTTGCATTTTCATAACTTTCTGACTTTGATTACCTTGTCCTAAGAATAAAACGTCACATAATAAAACTCAGTTATATGATGCTTTAAGTTTTACAAAGTATTTTTCTTAGTCATTCTGTAAGATAGGTGGCATAAGCATTTTTATAGATGGAGGAACTCGTATGAATTAAGTGACCCTGGGTCTGACCATTGAGCCAATAAGTGTGTGATAAGTAACATGAAGCCACTTAGGTTGATTGTAAGTATAAAATACTTTCCACTATTCTCTACTAAGGGCTTTCTGTCATCAAAACTAACACTTGTACCCCCTGACAGTTAATTGAAAGAAATTCTTTGTGAATCTCCAGAATATATGAGACTCACATAGGGTTTTTTAAGTCTTTTGTTTTTATTGTTCTGTTTACATGCTCATCTAGTTTCAGGGCATAACATTTAACTATTGAGGTTTAATTGTGAATGAAATGTCATTATTCTTTCACTATGACCTAGGGAAGGCAAATAGTCATCACATCAACTGCCAAAGGATGGATAAGAAAGGACAATGTAATGGCCTCTATGAATGATTACTGTGTATCTTGTAAATAGACCTCTAGTGTATAATTCCCTATTGGAATGAGTTTTCACCTTGAATCAAAATTCCTTCATGAAATAAGGAAGAAAAAGCTTTCTACTATTTTAAGATGAATGCAGCCAGCTGTATTATAGTCATTCTCCTATCTAGAGATCACTGTGGAATGACAGCTTTGCTAACAGGGTATTTCTGGGGAGGGCCATGGTCTGCTGAAACCAAGCTATTAGGAAAACAAATGATTCACTTTACCTTCTTTCCACTGACATAAGGTTTTATGAAGCTGTATTTTGCTATAATCATCACTGATCCAAAGTTCCCTTCTTGAGATTTTTTAAAGAAAATCTAGTAGTAAATCTTGCATTTTTTAAATAATAAAGATCATTCTAGGTATAAAATATTTGCTACCCATTTACAGGATAGAGGGCAATAGCTGATACTACAAAGGACCTCTTTCCATCCATCCAATATAATGATCGAACTGATGAATTTAGAGTCTGTCTTTCATTGAAACACTGGGAGCTTCTCAACTGTTGGTGCTTAATAACAATTGATTTTTCTAATAATTTTTAAGGAGCAAATCCATCTGCCCCAACCCATCTCAAAGAAAATGAAAGAACATTTTCTAGCATTCTACCAGATTTTAATGTGCCATATTTCTGAGTATGTGTTTCTAAATGAAGAAAATGGTCTACCTCCCTTCCCCACAACTAAAACATTTAATAGGGATAAAGAAGGGGAAAATTAGAATGTAATGGAGGCCAGAATTTGTGAAATGGATAAAATATTACTGGCTGAATATAAATATAAATTGTAATTATTTTATTATAATTATATATGTACATATTGTTTTGCCTGAAAGTATTTAAGCTCCTTAATATAAAGGATTGTTTCTTTTTTGCCTTTGTAGCCTCAGTGCCTAGCATAGTGTTTTGAATAACACCAAGCTAGGTGGCATGGAAATGCTAGAGTCCAGAGGGAGGTGAAGAATAATCAGTCAGACCATAGACTCAGTGAAACACTTTGACCACAGTGGCCAACATTTCCGCTCCTTCAAAGGAGAAAACCACAGGGAGAGTATTCCAACTAGAGCCTATCTTACCTGCTGGTGACATGAGTCAGTGAAGGTTTCTAGGAAGGTATCCTATCTAAGATGTGTGTCCTCCACCTAGGTGCAACAGAGTTCAAGAAGTTGCCAAGAGACATTTGAGTCTAATCTTTTCCTTTTGCTATTCTTTTCAAATAAAAGTGGTAGGTTCCAGAACTTAAAATGAATGCATTGATCAAGTGAGTTTCTTTTACCACAGGAAGCCCAGGGGCAACAGGGCAGTAGGGGAATAAGAGAAAGAAACAAAAAAAAGTTAAAAGTTAGAAGGGGCCTAAGAAAAATGTTTCTCTCTTCAAAGTTCTGTCAGCAATCAGACTCATGAGAATACCATCCAAAGAGTGTGGTTTTGGTGTTAGGAGCCCTGATGTTAAAGTAACTTACACTCTCTGAGCTCCAGATTCTTCATCTTTAAAGGAGGATAATCATGCATACACTGATAAGTTCATTGGATTGTTGTGAGAAAAGTGATTTTCAAATTTTAAAACACTTTTCTCAAGTTTTTTATTGTTATTAACTGGCCTCAGGTATGTGCCTGTCAATATGATTAAAAGAAACAAGTATTATCCCTGCTGGTATGATTAGCAGGTGAACAGGGGAGTCATCATCTAACTGTCTAAGAAAGTTATAATGCAATAGCCCTGCTTCCTACAAACTTTCTGCTGGCAGAGAAAGTTAATTCATTGTACAATGCTCTCTGATGAGGAAGAAGGGTCTGACATACACATCCATTTTTTTTTCTTCTTTGCAAAGGTAGATTCCCATTTTATAACATGCCTAATTCAGAACTGATTTCATTGCTATGACAAGAGAGTACATCAAGAAAACTAATTTTCTTAATCTGACAGTCCAAATAGAAAATGATTTTGCCGAAATTAAAGATTTCAGGTCACTATTTTCAACAATTATAACAAAACTGAATCAGGATTTCCTTAGATTTGAGGATAGATATATTGTAGACAGAATATATTTAAATAATTTTGAGCTAGTTTATTTCCACTCTCATTAGTAAATCTTAAATTATATCCATTTGTTCACCAGGCATTCCAAAAAATGCATCCATATAAATTAAATATGGAACAGCCATTCTTGTTCTTTTCCGACTACCAGAGAAGAACTATTTCACTAAACACATTTTCTAATGCTTTGTCCAGTCAAGCATTTAAATGTCTTCAGGGATCAATCATACTTCTTTCTGAAGACTACTCCACATCCTAATAAATCAGTGATTTCTTTTCACCTTTACTATGAGGAAAATATCTCCTCTTAATATGTACCTCTTTCTACTTCTCTTTGCTTTCAAATTATATATAATCAATGTCTTACCTTCTTAATTTTTACACAAGTAGAGAGTTTTCACATCAACTTTGTTTGGAAAATGGAACAAAACCCTACATCTAAGTCTTGTCTCTCCATTAGTTTCGTAGTCCCTTAATTCAAATATTGTCCATGTTTTTTTCTCATTTTGATCATTTACTCTTCCCAAATCTATCGCGTATTTAATCTTTACCCTCCCTTGTTTTAATTGTTGTTCTCTACTTATTCTGATCTGTCATGATGTCTTTTCTGTTAAATCTCTTCTCTATCCGCCATACTTTCCCCAGCCCACCCACACAGTCTCTCCAGGTTGGTTTATCACTGATCACTAAACAACTTAGTTAAGTGGATGAATATAAGGAAAGAAATAATAATAAGTGAGTGATAAGTTATGGAAAACAAAAACACATACCATCTTACCTGTAACATCTGTCCATCTTGCCACTGGCTAGTTTTATGTCCTGTTGTGTTTCTTCTAATTATACCTTGAGTCTGGCAGACAACAAGCCCATCAGCTAGGTCCTGACATTCAGCAAATAATAAAATGATGTCATGGTAAAAGCTCACTTCATCTTTCTACTTGTTTCTAGTTTAAAGACACCCCCAACTGAATGCCCTGGTTCCAATTTAGCTTTAGAATTTGAAAGGCAGGAATTTTGAAACTTTTGATCTATATCCCAAGGCCCTAGTCACAACTGTCACTGTATTGAGAAAACATGAAGATCACCCATTAGCTTTGCTGAACTCTCTGCACACCCACCACTCAAATTTCCAGTTAGGTTCACATAAAGACTGCAGTGTGGCAAACCACACAGTCAAACCTATCTCTACTTGACAGCCAATATGTTTGTACGATACAGAAATACATACAATTTCACAAACTTAATTTTAGCATATAACTCATGGGGCTCTTTCCCAAGCCCCTCAGTAGAGCATCTGTTCAGTGCTGGTCCATATGACATAGTCTGACAGCTTTTACTGGTTGCCCAAGAGGCTCTCTTGATGACATCAACTTCCTAATTGTCTACTGAACTGATGGGTTTTATCTTTAATGCTAAGCCTCCAAACAGATGCATTTTTTTTCCTATGAAAATTTATAATTAGTTACTTCTTGTAAGTTAACAGAATCCCCTACATTTCTGAGGCAGAGGTTATCATTTCCTCTATGCCTTCATTTGTAGATGTAGAAATTGAGACAGTAAGATTAAACCACTTGCCCAAGGTCAAATAGAAAGTCAACCACTTGAAGAGCTGGGACAACAGCATTGCATAGACTACCACAGAATTTCAGATTTGAAAGAAACTTTATTAAATAACCAGGCCATATCTTTCCTTTCACAGATAAGGAGCAAAATCCTACTGAGGCAAAGTGATTCCGTCTGGGTAACACAAGTGATAATTGCAAAGCTGAGAGGAAATACAACAAAAACCACAATTCAGGTCTCACAACTCTTAACCCATTGCTTTTCAGTCTACATAGGCAATAATAAAAGTGTTCTAACCTACTGTTTGATATTTTTAGTCTCATTATTTATTCATACTTTTTAAAAACCCAAAGATATCACACCTGCAAGTGAAAACAGTATAGGATAAAAGAATGCTAACAGCTAGATAATGCTTCTCTTATAACAAATATATAACAATTTGTTATTCTTTTATCTTCTTTTTAAAATTTTGGCATTACCTTTTTCCACAATCATATGTAAAAACAATTTTAACATTCATTTTTAAAATTTCAGTTCCAAATTTTCTCCCTTCTTCCTTCCCCACTCACCTCATCGAGGAGGCAAGCAATTGGATATAGGTTATGCGTGTGTAGTCATGCAAAATTTATTTCCATGTTAGTCATGTTGTTAAAGAAAACAAGCCCCCCTTCCCTCAAAAAAACTCAAGAAAAAATAAAGTTAAAAAAGTATATTCCAATTTGTATTCAGAAACCATCAGGTCTCTGTCTCGGGATGGATAGCATTTTTTATCTTAAGTCTTTCAGAGTTGTCTTGGATCATTTTATTTCTGAGAATAGCTAAGTCATTCACAGTGGATCATCTTACAATATTTTTGTTACTTTGTCCAAAGTACATTTCACTTTGCATCAGCTCATCATTTCTTTTTTTTTTTAAGCAATCAGGGTTAAATAACTTGCTCAAGGTTACACGGCCAGTTATTTCTGGGTGTGGTGCTGAGTATCTGAGCCCAGATTTGATCCCCAGGTCATCCCAACACTGGAGCTGGTGCTCTTACTCACTGAGCCACCTGGCCACCCCTAAGCAATTGGGGTTAAGTAACTTGCTCAACGTTACATGGCCAGGTGTTTCTGGGTGTCTGCTAAGTGTCTGAGCCCGTGATTTGATCTCCAGGTCATCCTGACACTGCAGCTGGTGCTCTTACTCGCTGTGCTACCTGGCTGCCCCTCATCATTTCTTAAAGCACAATAATATTCCATCATAATCACATAGCAGAATTTATTCAACCATTCCCCAATTTATGGACATCCTCAGAATTTCCAATACCCTGCCACCAGAAAAGAGCTACTATAAATATTTCCATACATATATGTACTTTTCACTTTTATTTTTTTAATCTATTTTTGGATGCAGACTTAGTAGTGGCACTTCTAGGTCAGAGGGTATGCAAGGTTTTATAGCTTTGGGGCATAGTTCCAAATTGCTCTAAAGAAAGGTTGAATCAGTTCACAACTCCACCAACAATGCATTAATGTCTCATTTTTCCCACATCCCCTCCAACATTTGTCATTTAACTTTGCTGTCCTATTAGCCAATCTAATAATTACCCCGGTATTGTTTCACTTTGCATTTCTCCAATCAATAGCAATTTAGAGTAACATCTCAATTGGCTACAGATAGCTTTGATTATGTCATCTGAAAACTGTTCATGTATCTTCATCATTTATCAATTGGGGAATGGCTTCTATTTTTGTAAATTTGACTCAGTTCTCTCTATTTTTGAGACAGGAGGTAAACTTTCTTCAAATTTTTTTTTTCAGAGTTAGGATTGCTAAATGTATTTTCCTCCATCCTATTTCTCCCCTGTTTATTCTATTCTCTCTCTTTTCACCCTGTTCCCCCTCAAAATCATTTTACTTCTAACTACCAGCTCCCCTAATTGCCCTCGATTCTATGACATACATCCCTTCTCATATCTCCTTCACCTCCTACTTTCATGTAGATTAAGATAGATTTCTATACCCAATTGATTGTGTATGTTATTCCCTATTTGAGTCAATTCTGATGAAATTATGGTTTACTCATCCCCCCCCCACCTCTTCCATCTTCCACTCCATGATAAAAGCTCCTTTTCTTGCTTTTTTATGTAAGATAATTTTCCTATTTTATCCCCTCCCTTTCCCTTTTTCTCAAGGCATTCCTCTTTCTCACCCCTTAATTTTATGTGTGTATATACACACATGCATACATACATATGAACATATAATTCCTTCATGTTCAACTCACACCTGTTCCCTTTGTCTATATGTACTCCTGCTTGCCCTAATAATGTGAAATTTCATTTAAGCTACAAGTATCATTTTCCCATTCAAGAATGTAAACATTTTAACCATGTTAAGTACCTTATTATTTCCTTTTCTTGTTTACCTTTTTAATTTTCTCTTGAATCTTATATTTGAAAGTCAAATTTTCTATTCAACTCTGGTCTTTTCATCAAAAATGCTTGAAAGTTCTCTATTTAATTGAATAGCCATTTTTCCTCTGAAGAATTATACTCAGTTTTTCTGGGTAGGTGATTCTTGGTTGTAAACCTAACTCATTTGCCCTCTGGAATATGATATCCCAAGTCCTTCAATCCTTTAGTGTAAAAGCTGCTAAATCTTGTGTTATTCTGACTATGTCTCCTTGAACACTTGAACTGTTTTGATTTATTTGTTTTGTTTTGTTTTCTAGCTGCTTGCAATAGCATGTTGTTGACCTGAGAGCACTGGAATTTGATTATAATATTCCTGGGAATTTCCATTTTGGGACCTTTTCCAGGAAGTGATCAGTAGATTCTTTCCATTTCTAATTTACCCTCTTTAAAAGATTAGGTTGGTTTTTCTTGGTAATTTCTTGGAAAATGATATCTAGGCAATTTTTGATCATGGTTTTCAGGTTTTCCAACAATTTTTAGATTATCTCTCCTGGATCTCACATTGTATTCTCTTTTTTTCATTCTTCTGGTTGTGTTTTATTTTTTCTTAATTTCTTATAAAAATCATTAGTTTCCATTTATTCAATTCTAATTTTTAAGGAGGCTTTTTTTCCTTCAGTGAGCTTTGTTTTTGTACTTTGTTTTCCATTTGTTTTGGTCATTTCTATTTTTTAGGGAGTTTGTTTTGATGAATTTTTGTGCCTCTTTTTTCATTTGGCCAATTCTGCTTTTCCAGGCATTCTTCTCATCAATGGCTTTTTGTACCTCTTTTACCATTTTGCCTATTCTGTTTTTTAAGGTAGTATTTTCTTCAGCATTTTTTGTGTCTCCTTTACCAAGCTGTTGACTTGTTTTTAATTATTTTCTTGCATCACTCTCATTTCTCTCCCCAATTTTTATTCTATCTCTCTTACTTGATTTTCAAAATCCTTTTTGAATCTTCCATAGACTGAGAACAATTCATAGTTTTCCTGTAGACTTTGGATTTAGCAGTATTGATTCTCTTACCTTCTTCTGAGAGTATATTTTGATCTTCCTTGTCATTATTGTAACTTTCTGTACTCATAAATTTTTGTTGTTGTTTCCTCATTTTTCCAGTCTATTTCTTGACTTTGAGCTCTTTTTAAAGTTGGGTTCTGCTTCTAGTTGGAGTGTGCACTGTCGCAAGCTTTAAGGGTTTTGTGTAGCTGTTTTCAGAGGTATTTCTAGGGACCTGTAAGTTTTCCATTTTTCCAAGGTGATATGATCTAACAAGATCTAACGACTCTCCTGTCCTGTGCACTGGTTTCTGAGTGCACACAAGCACTCTTTTCCACTCTAGAGCTGTGACAAGGGTCCCCTCTCCACTGAGGCCATGAGTTCTCATGTGCAAGTGCTCCTCCTCACCTAGAACTGGCACCCAGGACTGTGACCTGGATTCAAGTATAGGTGGAGTAACAGACTCCTTCAATGCCAGCAATGAAGTCCATGTCATCTTTTTTTTTTTTTTTAAAGCAATCGTGGTTAAGTAACTTGCTCAAGGTTACATGGCCAGTTATTTCTGGGTGTGGTGCTGAGTATCTGAGCCCGGATTTGATCCAGGTCATCCCGACACTGGAGCCGGTGCTCTTACTCAAAAGAGCCACCTGGCCGCCCCTAAGCAATTAGGGTTAAGTAACTTGCTCAAGGTTACACAGCCAGGTTTTTCTGGGTGGGTGCCAAGTGTCTGAGCCTGGGATTCGATCTCCAGGTCATTCCAACACTGGAGCCAGTGCTCTTACTCACTGTGCTACCTGGCCGCCCCCATGTCATCTTCTTCTAATCACTTGTTCAACCAACCCCCTTACCATCTGTGGCCTGAGAGCTCTGGAACAACTGGTGCCACTGCTGATGCAATGACTCCCAAGACCTTCTCCTAGTTTACTGGGGTCCAGTCTCATGCCAGTGCTATACTGTGCTCCACTCTTATCCAACTGTAACTGACCTTTCCTGCCAAACTTTTAAGTTGTCTTTGACTGGAAAACTATTTCACCCCATCGTTTTGTGGGTTCTGCCATTTCAAGAATTGTTTTATGGCATTATTTAATGGCATTCAAAGGTATTTCGGGGTGTGCTCAGGGAAATTGTTGCTTTTTCTCTGTCATCTTGGCTAATCCTCCAACAATTCATTATTATTAATAATAATTGCTATAATACATTTCCTCTATTAAGTCAAAATTTTAACAGACATTCATTTTTCTCTGTATATAAGATTCATGGTTATGATATCACATTTCATCACATCAATCTGTCATCTATCTCTCTCTATCTTTTCTATCTACCTATCTGCCTGTTTGCCTGCCTACCTGTCTGCTTGTCTGTCTTTCTGTGTCTGTCTCTTTTTCTTTCTCCCTAGTCTTCTCTGTCTCTCATGGCATAGTAAAAAATCAAACATAAAATATAACTTCATAGCACTATGTGACTGTAGTTTGGATGCATTTATTAAGAGAAGATAAACACTTAGCCCACTTGAAAAACAAAACTATAGAAAGGCCAACTTACTTTTGGTGACAGTCATTGGGAAATTAAAGGAAAAAAAAACAACTATAGACTTTTCTCCATTCAACCCCAAAGCAGTAGACCTTCCCAAAATATATCCTTACCCTACGCTGTCTATCACTGCAAAGGTAAAAGTAAGGGTTGAAATAGGAAGGGAAGGAAAAGAAGGGAGACAGTATAATGAAATGAAAGTTATAGGCATTGGGTCAAGGAGAGGGGAGGAAAACTTTCTTCTGTCAATTTTGTCATGTCAATACTGATGTGGTTTCTAAAGAAAGTAAGCTAAGAAATGAATGGAGAATCTGAAAAACAAAAAAGGCATAAAGGACAAGGGAGTTAATAGATAGACATTGCTAATAATTCTCCTAGAACTCATTTTTCTGTCCTTCTCCAGGCTAAAGCCCAGGGAAAAGAATCCAGTGGACAGACAAAAAAAAAAACAAACAAACAAACAAAAAAAAAAAAGGTTCTACCCTCACTTTATATTTGGGGTAATTGAGATGCCAAAACCTTAAGGGACCTGCCCCAAATCATACAGAAAGCCGAGGTGGAATTAATACAAAAAACAAGCCAGTTCTTATTATTTCCAGTTCTGTGCTCTCTCCACTAGACCAGATGATTTACAAATTAATTCTCAGGTGTCCTGCTTTTACCTCTGCCCATCATAGGAATCTAGACTAACACACAAAAAAATTTTTTGTGTGTTTCATAGTTCCCAGAAACTACCAAATAGAGCTGCTATCATGGGGCCATTGAAAATGTTAGCTCTGCTCCTGCCACATTACCCTGGAACTTACCATCCTGCAGAGAAAGGTAATGAACTATTGCATCCATCTTCCACAGAACCAATCCAATTAGCGTTCAGTGCATCTCAGTAATTTATTATAAAGTTAGGAAGCGTGGATCTTATGGTGTTGTTGTTTAATTCATTTTCAAGTCGGTAGGTTGTTTTGAGGATTAAAAAAATTTCAAGGAGGTTAAGTATTAACTTTCTTTGTTCCAACTTTCTAGATTTCATAATAGAACCTTGTCCTGTGGTTAGCATTGGGGAGTCACATCTAACTTTTCTCCTGAAGCCATTTCCCTTTTGAAAAATAAATAAATATTAACCTTCCTATTTCTGAATAACACCACCATGACATCTCAGTTTGAAGAGAAATATTATTTGCAGAAATTATCACCCTAAGACACCCTGAAGGGAAATCTCTTTTCATTAAAAGTATGACCTTATCGAGTTGAGTTTGGAAATGATTCACCAAGAACCTGTGTTATAAGGATGATCAGTCTCTGACTCACTTGAGAGCTGGCCACTTACATTACCTTAAATCATATTCCTGGTCCTATTCATTTCACCAATCCTGGGAGGAGAAAGAGACTGCCCAGAAGTGAATTGAATGATATATCTATGAAGACATTTCAAGCTCTCATAATAAGATGAGATATGAAAAAGTCAGTAAGTAATAACATAAGGATTACTCCATGAAAAACAACAACTTGGTATTAAACTCTATGCAGATAATTCAGGGACATTTTTGCAGGGATTTGTATACAAGGCACTAGATGGCAGCTAGATGGCACAGTGGGTAGAACGTTGAGCTTGGAGATAGGAAGACCTGACTTTAAGTCCCACCTCAGACACTTAATAGCTATATGACCTTGATAAAATCACTTTATCTCTATCTACTTCAGTTTCTGCATATGTAAAATAGTAATAAGTATTATTGATAAATAATAGCTATCAATGATAGAGCACTTTGATTCTCACAAAGTGCTTTACATATGTTAACTCGTCAATTCTCAACTATGCTCTGAGATAGATGCTATTATTATTCTCATTTTACAGATTAAGAAATTGAGACATAGAAGTTAACTGGCATCCCAGAGTCACACACCTAATAATTTTCTGAAGTAAAATTTTAACTGTGGTCTTCCTGACTCTGAGTCCTACAGTCTATCCATTATATCAACTAGCTACCACTGAAGCAAATAATAACACCTCCCCCTCAGGTTGTTGTAAGGGTGAAATTAGATAATATTTGTAAAGTATTTTGCAAGCCATAAAACACTATATAAATGCCAGTAGTAGTAGTAGCAGTAGCAACAGCAGCAGCAGCAGTAAGCAGTAGTAGTAGTAGTAGTAGTAGTGGTAGTGGTGGTAGTAGTAGTAGTAATTTTTGTTGTTGTTACTGTTATTGTAAGAACTTCAGAAATCATCTAGTCCATCCCCACCCTCACTCCCATTCCAAGAAGGTCAACTTACATGTCCAAGGGATGAGTGATATAAACTTTAACAGAAAAACAAAACAAAATGCCTGTATCATAAATTTAAGAAAAATAAAGTGAATGCCTGGCTAACAACAATAATATTTGTTCCCAAGAATAAAGGATACTTACAAATTATTTAGAAGTGAAACATTAGAGATACTCTATTGGACTGGTTAAATAGATATGGAATTCTTAAAAGGAAATCATAGAATACATAAAGTAGGTTTGGTTTGCTATTAAGGGAACTAAATTATAAGGTAATTGCAACATGGAGTACCCGAAATAAGCCATCTGATCAAGAGTCAGTCTATTTGCCTAGAGAGCCTTATATAGAAAGATTATCAATAGAGATAGATAATTCATAGATAGATAAATACTTCCCAAAAGGCACATTGAACACAGTTTCTAAAAGTGCTTATTAGGTAGCACATAAGTACCAGTCTCAAAGAATAGGAAAAAAGTGGTAGTTAATAGAGGGATAACCTTTTGCATAAGTAAATAACAAGGAAGATTACATTTGCTCCATATATACAGTTCCTAACCATGTGAGGTAGCGAAAATGAGAGAGGCATTGTGGGGACACCTAAGTTGGACCTAGCCAAGAATTTTGAAGGGATCAACAGGCTGAAAACTCCAAAGTAAAATGACTTAATCAGTTAAGAATGAAGACATAAATAAATGAACATATTAGCTATTTGAGTGTAATTAATGGGGAGGGAAAACTGAACATAGGGGTAAGAAAAGTGAAAATGACAGGAGGAAGAGAGAAAAAATGAAAAGAAAGCAGCTGTATTTTTCCTTTACAAGTAAAAGATGGAGATGGCTCACTCTGGCTGAAGTAATTATATGGAATAGGAGGAAAGTAATAGAATCGTTAATGACTACATTATTTCACCATCTTATTCCCAGGAGACGTTAAATAAAACTTTGCTGAATGGAATTTCCGACATACTCTACTGTCCCTAGACAAGAGCAGAGTTGGAAGTGGAAGCAGAACCTCAAATATGCTTTCAAATATTCAAGGGATTGTTTTATTGAAGAAATACTAGATTTTTGTTCATTTTGGTCTCAAAGGACAAAATTTGAACAATGTGTGGAAGTTGTAGAGACACAAGTTTTGGTTTGATGTAAGGAAAATGTTCCTATCATTTAGAGATATCAGAAAGTGAAACAATGGACTGACCCAACACGTGATAGGCTCCCATTCACTGGAGATCTTCAAGTGAAAACTGTATCACCACGTTTAGGGGATGTTGGAAAATTAATTCCTATTAGATCACAGGGTGGATTAAGTAACCTCTTGAGTTCCTTCCAACTCAAATATTCTCAAATGATAAGGATAGGGAGATGGATTGGACTTGGGATTTCATTAAAACAAGAAACTCCTAGGTAAAGAGAAGTTCCTTCTACCAGGGCACGTCTCCAACTTCATTGTAATATATGGGTTTTAGAGAGAAGCTTAGAACCTCGATTTAACCAAGGGCCACTCAGTAAGTACATTTCAGACCGAGGAAGTGAAAGTGATGTCTAATAGACTATGAAGATATTACTGCATTGCTTCCTCCTATAAAAGAGAGGAAAAGGGGGGGGGGGGAAGAAAGAACAGTTTAAAATCAACCCTGGAGCTAAGCATCGATTAGCCATTCGGGAAACCAGACCAGACACCAATAGAAAGTTATTTAATGCTAGAAGAAATTGAATTTGTAGGGATTAGTTTTGGTCTCTTGTAAAAGAAGGTTAAAAAAAATAATAATCTATGTCCTTTCTGTTTCTCATATAGCTCAGGGGTGTACATATGGTGACTAGAAAATCTGAATTAGGGGGAAGTGTCCTGGATTTTGATTTTCTGCTCTGCCTGGAGACATTCATCAAAAATATCTTGATTTGAAAATTCTGTCTTATTATGTCCTGTGCTTTACATTTTCCCTCTTTCTCTATATAAAAATTCACTGTTCATGATTGCGGCAGCTACATCTTTTTATCTCTGCATCTCCCAAAGCTTAGGGCAGTACTTGGTACACACTAGGTATTTAATAAAGGATTGTTGAATTAAGTTGCCTTTATTTTTATTTCTTCCTGCTTTTTTATTTATCATGGATATTTTAAATACTAGAAAAATCACAAAATGTTTGTGAAAAAAAAGGTTTCTTGCTTGGTCCTTCCTGGTACATGTCTATGGCTGCTACCTGGCCTCCTCTTCTTCATCACATCCCCGGTTACGTTGTATCTAGTTTGTGTTTTGTATCTCCATCTCTGTCTCTGATTCTGTCTCTCTCTGTCTGTCTCTGTCTCTCTCTCTCCCTCTCTCTCTGTTTGTCTCTGTCTCTCTCTTTCATAGGTGTGTATATGCAAATATTTTAACCACCACATTAAAATGTAAGCTCCTTAAAGCCAAGAACTTTTTTGTTTTGTCTTTGTATGCCCACAACCTAACAGTGCTAGTTACTTAATAAATGCTGGTTTATTCACTCTTTTATCTAGTCAAACTCCCTCACCTTGCAGACTAGGACACTAAAGCCTAGAGAAGTCGAAAGTCTTGCAGCAAGCTAATCCTTCTTAAAAGCCTATAATTTGCATAGAGGATTCACTTACAAAGAGTGAAAAGAAAGCAAACTGAATGAATAAAGTTAGTTTAGATTCAGTATTCTGGACACAAATAAATACAAGGATTTTTTTTTTTACTCCCCAGGGGCATCTAAGAAATTTAGAATATCAGAGAAAGTAAACCAATAAGGACAGAGATTTGAAAATTATATGAGTGTATCATGCAGATAAGTTTTATATTTAAATTATATATATATATATATATGATATTGAATTAATTATAAGAAATTAAAATAATCGTCTTTAAAACAAAGCCATAAATAAAGTTAATAAACCAAGGTTTTGCCCTAGAGAACCAAAAGTTAAAGGCTGATGAAATATCAAGACTAGGGGCAGCTAGGTGGCACATTGAATAGAGCACTGGCCCTGGAGTCAGTAGGATTTGAGTTCAAATTCGGCTTCAGACACAACGCTTAACTAGCCATGTAACCTTGGACAAGTCACTTAACCCCAATCGCCCTAACTTGCTCCCTCCAAAAAAAAAGAAAGAAAACAACAAAAAAAGAAATATTAAGATTATTAGTTAAAATAAGACATTGTCAGATAGCAAATTGCTACTCCAAACTTCAGCAACTGTTCACCAAGTGTACTTGTGTCTGATCTAGTGCCACTCCTAATGCAGCTTCACTTTCTAGGTTCTCTTTTTATGGGAAAAATTTTCCTTTTTCTACCATGTTCTATCAACTGAATTTGTCTTAAAATGTATTTGATGGATGTTGAGGGGGAGGAGCCAAGATGGCAGAGTAAAAGAAGGGACTTGCTTGAGCTATCCCCTAAACCCCTCCAAATACCAGTAAAAAATGACTCTAAGCAAATTTTAGAGCTACAGAAACTACAAAATGACAGAGTGAAACAAATCTCCAGCCCAAGACAACCTGGGTGGTATACAGGAAAGGTTTGTTGCACCAGACTAGAAGTGGAGCCCACACTGGACTGCACTGACACAGACACAGACAGGGCCAGAGCAGACCTCAGGGGACTGAATCAATGGCAGATGTGGCAATTTCCAGACTTTGCAACCCACAACACCAATGGCAATGTAGAAGGTCAATGGAAAAATTCTGTGGGACCTTGAAGAGAGAGGAGTATAGTCTGGCCCCAACTCTGGGGCTACAGAAGTAGCAGCAGCAACAGCAGCAGTGGCTGCTTCTGGAGCCCTGAGTGGCTGATCTGAGTGGGATGTAGGGACCTCTTTGCTGGCTGGATCTCTTGCTTTGCCATTCTTGGATCTGGGTTACAGTCCTGGGTGACAGTCCTGGGGTGAGAAGGAGTGCTGATGTGGTGAAACTCATGGTGGCAGGAGAGAGGGAATCCTCCTCGCTGATCCAAGGCAGAAAAGAATGCTTGGAGTTACTCACACACCAGAGCAACAAACCACCATGGAAGAGTTGAAAATTTACAGGTGACTAGAAATACCTCTGAAAACAGCTGCACAAAAACCTTGAAGCTTGGGATAGTACACCAGTACCCATCCCACCCCCACTGGAACCACAGTCCTACCTTGACAAAGGGTTAGAAAGTCAAGTATTTGGCTGTGAAAATTTGCCTGGGAAGTATTTGAGTGGGAACAAAGAGTGTTAAAAAAAAAAAAAACTCTGACTATAGAACTTACTTTGGTGACAAAGAAGATCAAAACATACAATCAGAAGAAGACAGCAAAGTCAAAGCTCCTATATCAAAAACCTCTAAGAAAAATATGAACTGGTTGGGGGCCATGGAAGAGCTCAAAAAGGATTTCTAAAATCAAATAAGAGAAATAGAGGAAAATTTTGGAAGAGAAATGAGAGTGATGCAAGAAAATCATGAAAAACGAGTCAACAGCTTGCTAAAGGAGACTCCCAAAAAAGTGAAGAAAATAACACCTTAAAAATAGACAAACCCAAATGCCAAAAGAGGTCCAAAAAGGGAATGAGGAGAAGAATGCCTTAAAAAGCAAAATTGGCCAAATGGAAAAGGAGGTCCAAAAAAATCACTGAAGAAAATAATTCCTTTAAAATTAGAATGGGGCAAATGGAAGCAAATGACTTTATGAGAAATCAAGAAATTATGAAACAGAAGCAAAAGAATGAAAAAATAGAAAACAATGTGAAATGTCTCATTGGAAAAACCACTGACCTAGAAAATAGATCCAGGAGAGATAATTTAAAAATTGTTGGACTATCTGAAAGCCATGATCAAAAAAAAAAAAAAAAAAAAAGGAAAGGGCCTAGATATCATCTTTCAAGAAATTGTCAAGGGAAATTTCCCTGATGTTCTACAACCAGAGGGTAAAATAGAAATTGAAAGAATTCACTGATTGCCTCTTGAAAGAGATCCCAAAAGGAAAACTCCTAAGAATATTGTAGCCCAATTCCAGAGTTCCGAGGTCAAGGAGAAAATACTGTAAGCATCCAGAAAGAAACAATTCAAGTACTGTGCAAACACAATTGAGATAACACAAGAGCTAGCAACTTCTACATTAAGTATGGGAGGGCTTAGAATATGGTTTTTCAAGGGGCGGCCAGGTGGCCCAGCGAGTAAGAGCACCGGCTCCAGTGTCGGGATGACCTGGATCAAATCCGGGCTCATACTCAGCACCACACCCAGAAATAACTGGCCGTGTAACCTTGAGCAAGTTACTTAACCCCTATTGCTTTAAAAAAAAAAAAGAATATGATTTTTCAGAGGTCAAAAGAGGTAGGATTAAAACCAAGTATCACTTACCCAGCAAAACTATAATCCTTCAGTGGGAAAAAAAATGGATCTTCAATGAAATAGAGGACTTTCAAGAATTCTTGCTGAAAAGAGCTGGATAAAAAAATTGACTTTCAAATACAAGAATCAGGAGAAGCATGAAAAGGTAAACAGGAAAAAGAAATCATAAAAGACTTATTAAAGTTGAACTGTTTACATTCCTACAAGGAAAAAGATATTTTTAAATCATGAGATTTTTCTCAGTATTAGGGTAGTTGGAGGAAATAGAAAGACAGATAGGTAGACAGGTAGATAAGTAGGTAGGTAGATAGACAGACAGATAGACAAACAGACCGATAGATAGATAGACAGACAGAAAACAGATGCCACAGGGTGAATTGAATATGAAGGAATGATACCTAAAAAATAAAATTAAAGAGTGAGAGAGGAATATATTGGGAGGAGAAAGGGAGAGACAGAATAGGGTAAATTATCTCACATAAAACAGGCAAGAAAAAGCTTTTACAATGGAGGTAAAAAAGGGCAAAGGTAAGAGGGAATGAATGAACCTCACTCTGATCAGATTTGGCTTAAGAAGGGAATAACATACATAGTCAATTGGGTATCTTTCCCTACAGAAAAGTAGGGGGACAAAGGATGGGAGTATGATAGAATGGAGGGCAGACTGGGGAGGGGGTAGTCAAAAGCAAACAATTTTTAAAAGGGACAGAGTCTGGAAGGAGGTCACAGTGTGGCTTAGCTGAGCCATGGCCACATGCTGAGCTGGAGGGCCGCTGCTGCTCTCACAGTGGCCTAGTGAAGCCTCAATTCAGAATCTAACTGAGAAGAGGAGTGACAACAGAAGAGATCAATCAGAACTTGCACCTGTCCAACCATTTCCCTGTCTAAGGGTGTGCAAGACAAGAGTCTGGTCACTCCTAAGGGCTGGAGCCCTTTCTAACTTCTTTGCAATGCAAGCCCCACCCCCCTCCTCACTCATAGGCCACCACTTCCAAAGAGATCTGATGGAGGAAGAAGGGTCCTCAGGTGACTCACTCACCCCACTGGCTAAAGTCCCTCTGTGATTGCAAAAGATCTCCACTAATGCCTTCCTTATCTGTTGTAGTAATGCTTCTGCTTGGTGGAGCCCAGGGTTAGTACACAGGCCTACAGCTGGCTGCAGCCACTTCAGGGAAATATTAGCTAGGAATTTCTTCCTCCTTTTGACTCCTGTGGCCACTTTGTCTTTTGGGGCTTTTCCTCATTATTGGGGGCAAGGAAGGAAAAAGAGTTAAAAAGCTCACCTTTTAAAAGGTAGCACCTCTAGTTGCCCATCTTTATACTCTTGTCACATGCCTTTTTGTGGCAAGTAACCAGGCTAGATGGCTTTTTGTTTTTTTTTAACCAAGAAGATACAAAACAATAAATGTTAAACTTTTGGTGATACAAATAAAGATAGTCCCTGTCCCCCAAGGAACTTACAATCCTATGTGGGAAGACAGCACAAAAGGAAATTGTACCGGGGTGGGAGTGGAAAGGAAAAAGGTCCCTGAGACAGGGACATGTCCATAGTGGATGTGGATCCAAGGGTTTCAGCTTGTGGGAAAGGAAGAGTTGGCTGGGCCTATCAGCCTTCTTTCCCTGAGGCTTTATTGTTTTTGCTGCACCCTTCAATCAGGGCCAGGTGAGGGTACTTACAGACTTAGTAACAATGCTGATATATCTATGATGGTGAGTTACCTGGTAAGGAACTGGAAGGGGGGAGAGAATTATAATGATGAAGTTGAATCCAAGGATAATGTCAAGGGTTTGAAAAGGAGTTCTGTGCCAAGTTTAGTTGTGCATTTCGAAGGATTTTTTGGGGTTGTTTGATGAATAATGCCTATTGTGATTAAATATTCAATAAATATTTGACTGTTTAAAAAAAGGGACAGGGTCAAAGGAGAAAATAGAATAATTGGGGCAGGGGGATAGGAAGGAGAGAAATATAGTCTTTCACAACATGACTCTTATGGAAGTGTTTTGCATAACTACACCCATACAACCTATATTGAATTGCTTGTCTTCTCAAGGAGGGTGGATGGGGAGGGAAGAAGTGAGAGATTTGGAACTCAAAGTTTTAAAAACAAATGTTAAAAATTGTTTTTACATGCAACTGGGAAATAAGATATACAGGCAATGGGGTATAGAAATCACCTTGCCCTACAAGAAAGTAAGGGGAAAGGAGATAAGGGTGGTGGGGGAGATGATAGAAGGGAGAGTAGACTAGGGGAAGGGGTAATCAAAAAGCATGCCATCTGAGGGGAGAGATGGGGAGAAAATTTGGAACATAAAATCTTGTGGAAATGAATGTTGAAAACTAGAAATTAATTAATTAATTTAAAAATGTATATGATAGTGCATTTTTTGGTGTTTGTCCTAGGCAACTGAATTGCTAGCTGCAACTTTGCTTTTTTAGGATGAACAAATGAAGCCACCTGCTTCATGACTTCATTAATGCTACTATTTAGACAGTTTTTCAAAGAAGCAATATTCACTTCAAGGAGAGTTTTTCCCTTCAACTAACACTCCTGTGGTCCAAGAAAAAGAAAACTGTGTGGGTGCTAGCCATATCTTTACCTAGAATAGAGAATGTCAAAAAAAAGAGCCAATGGGTATAAAGACCTTTGACCTCAGACAAAATATATTTTATAGTATCCTGAGATCAAAATGGGAAAATGAAGCTAATTAACTAAGGCTCAAACATTGTGAGGCTGTTATGCTTTGGTTTGGTTTTTGGTTGGTTTGCTTTTTTGGTGATTTTTTCATAACCCTTAGCAACTCTACCTTAGACAAACCAAACCAATGTAGGGCAAGTGAGGTCCTCATGGCCACTGAATGTTTAATAACTGAAGAAATGACATGGAAAGGAATGAAAAAAGGAAGTAGAGTGAGAGTTAGACCAACCAACCTTTTCAGTGAAGACAGAATGCTAACTTTGGATACTGATGCCACTTAACAAATCTATCATGGCTGCAAAACTGAATATTATCTGTTCCATGAGATATTATAAGCATAAGATACCTATTCATATGGAATTTTCTTATGGAATTCTACTCCATAAGGGGCATCTTGGTGACACAGTGGATAGAGTACACGAGTCTTGGAGTCAGGAAGACTCCTCTTCCTGAGTTCAAATCTGGCCTCACACACATGCTACCTATGTGACTCTTGATAAGTCACTTCACCTTGTTTGACCTCAGTTTCTCTTCTGTAAAATGGCAAACCACTCCAGTGTTTGCCAGGAAAACTCCAAATGAAGTCATTAAGAGTCAGATACAACCATAACAACAACTACAATAAATAAACAACAGCAACAACAATAAATAAACTTATCAATTGGGCGGCTAGGTGGTGCAGTGAATAGAGCACTGGCCCTGGAGTCAGGAGGACCTGAGTTCAAATTCAACCTCAGATACTGAACACACACACACACACACACACACACACAAAAACTAGCCATGTGACCTTGGACAAGTTGCTTAACCCCAATTGGCCTCCAAAAAGCAAAAAAATTAAAAATAAACTTATCAAATGAGTCTTATTTTATTAACTAAAAATTTAAAAATGAAAAGGCTGATGAAATTTTCAACTATCTGTACCTTAGTGTGTTCTTGAGGGTTTGGGACAATGAAAGAAATATCTATGAAAATGAAAGAACACTTTAAAAAACACTTTAAAAAAATTCACTGCAAAAATAAAAAAAAAATGCAAAGGAAGCCCACAAGTTGTAGATTTAAGCCCTACCCTGTGACACATTTTCCTGGAGTGAATCTGCAGAAGTCTCATTAATATATTATTGCTTGGTTATAGCTATAGTACATATACACTCTTGAAATGATGAGAGAAAATGTCTCTTTTTTTAGCTTATTGTATCTGTGAGGCTTGAACAAAGAGGAAAAGAAAAAGGTCCATCCTGATTCTCACTTTGAAACTTCCTTAGTAGATAAAAATTATTGCTGTGGGCCATAAAAACTGGTGTTGGGATAATAAAAGAGATTAGCTATGGAAATGCAGGAAGCCATAGTACTTTCTCGTTATGGTAAATTTTGTCTTTTACTGACAAGAGACAGACAGGATTCAGGAAACTGAAAGCTATAAAATTATTATAAAATATTAACCATGTATTTCTTAGCTAAATTTAATTAAACTGTCTGAGACTATCTTTCTTCTTTTCCTACCTTTCCCTGATAACTGTGCAATTGCCTTTGTTTTTTTAAAGAAAAACTGAGAATACTTTAAATTATACTTAAAAGATGTTTTCCTTCATAAAAACATCCTTTTATGGGCTTACAAGAAAATTACAAAAATGTTTGCTTCTAATAAAACATCTTCTCTTGATTTTCTTATTGCCCTGGATCTCACTAAAACTGGTAGGAATGTACCATAGCCTTTCTATACCAATCACTTCCTCTGAGGTTCTGATTCAGGTATTAAGTTATTCTAAGATATATGATCTCCTAATTTCACCTTCCTAAATAGCATATTATGTCTAAAAACAGAAATGGCTAATAATGAGGGATAACGGAATTCATGGCTAAAAGCACTTATTAAGCACCTACGATGTGCTTTGGCACTGTCTAAAGCACTGGGAAAATAAAAGTAAAAATAAAATAAGTCCTGCTTTCAAGAAACATATTACTGGAGAGTAGTAATATGTACCCAAATAAATAAAAATATATCCATCATTTAAAAATTAGTTACTCAGGATGGAAGCAGACAGAAGAATCAGAAAGGCTTTTAGACAAGGTAGCATCTATGAAGAGTTTGGAAGGGCTACAAGGGCTCTAAGAGGTATAGGTGAGTATAGAGAATCAACTTGTACAAAAGAATGGAGATGGGAGACTGAACACGGTGTACGCGGAGAAGCAAATCAGGCAGTTTGATAGAAACAAAGAGCCATTCTCCAAGTAAAATCATAGAATTTACAATTGGAAGTGAGCTTAGAAGGAAGTCTGCCTTGTTATGTGTGTGTATATATATGGACACACACACACACACACACACACACACACACACACATATATATATATATATATGGAATTCCTATAGTCCCTTCCCACTTTCTCCTTAATTTTCCATGACAGGAGGGAGAAGATATGCACAGTTTTATGTTCAATACAAGAAGGTCCCAAATTGTACAAAAGAGCATGTTTCTGACTCAGAGGGATTTATTACTGTTCATAGAATCATAGGATGGTATATATTTTAGCTGAAAGGAACTTTTGAGGACATATAATCCAATCCCTTTATTTTAAAGATGAAGATATGGAGGATAGCAGAGGTTAAATAACTTGCCCAGGGCACACAGGTAGTAAATATCAGAATCAGGATTTGAACTTATATCACATTGACTCCCATTTCCCTGATTTACTATACTTGCTGCCTATCTATGGAAGTTGCTAGCTCTCTATATACAAAAGTTTGGAAGTCAAGAGGATATGTTTTGGATCCCAGCTCTGTTACTTCCTATTAAAGTGATTTGGAATAAGTCACCTGACTTCAATAAGCCTCATTGTTCTTATCTGTAAAATAGGGACTGATCTAGAAAAGGATGGAAAGTTCCTTCAAACTTTACATCTTATGATACTATGATTCTCTGTCTACCATATGAATCTACCAAATTTATATGA
>NW_027186304.1:16988668-17028741 GCF_028583685.1 Petaurus breviceps papuanus
CTCCTTGTGGTCAGCCTTCTGGTGATATACTTCTCTGAAATGAGTCAGATGTGTCCTCAGATTATGGAAACAAAGTCTGTCACTCGACTTCTACTTGAAGTTTTTCTAGCTTGGCCTGACTTCCCAGAGGTCAGGCCAAGCTAGAAAAAACTTCCCACACTGTCAAAAAGCTCTTTTGTTAGAAGCCATATTCCTGTGGGTTATTAATAAATGTTTCTCCAAGTGAACTGAAAGGGGTCATGAAGACATGTATATGAGTGGGTAACCTCATATTTATCAAGTGTATACTTCAAGAGCTGGACCAAATAATACCAGGTAAGCTCAAAAGTGCAATACGGAGAATAAGGATGCAAGCCAAACCACTGTGACATGAAAAATAAACTTGTCACTTTCTTAAAGCCTTTTCTCCAAATACAACATGACAGTATCCCTTGGGTTATTATCCATTACAAGAAATTGAAGTCAGTGATAAGCCTTTTCCTAATTTAAAATGTAATTGTTCTGTCTTCATTTTGCATAGTACACATAAAATTTCATTTAAGTAAACAATCTAAAGAGTTAGAGCTAAAATATCTTGAGAGATCCACCTTCCAAGAGGCTCTCTAAGCCCCAATCCCTCCATCCATAATATTATTGTTCTTGTGTTCCTCCAATCCTGAACTTCAAAGACCAGGGACACAGATTCAGAATCCAGGAGCTAAAACTGGAGGGATCGTTTGTGGGAAACACGTAAGTGATTTTAGTGGAAGCATGGATTCATATGGGAAGGGTGAACTTCACATGGATTTTATTGTCACTTTCTGAATATCTGTCTCTGAGAGAAATTAAGCCACACATGCATAACTAGAAAGTCACTACCTAGATGGAATGACCATGGAATGGCAGACTTAAGGCAGTGATTATAGAAGAGACTAATTTGAAATCTGGATTTGCCTATTGACAATGGTCTAATTACATAGTCTGTGGTTTATCCTCAGGACTTTTTGAACCTATCTTTCTTCCTTGTAGCCGTCTCAGTTTTCATAAATACATTTCCAGTAGAGATAGGAAGATAGTAAAATGGAAGTGAGCTTCCAATGACTCTAATAATTATGATGATGACAATGATGATAATAATAGCTTTACAATTATTCTTTTTTTTAAGCAATTGGGATTAAGTAACTTGCTCAAGGTTACATGGCCAGTTATTTTGTGTGGGTGCCAAGTATCTGAGGCCAGAAGAAATACCGGGTCTCCTGATGCAGGGGCCGGCACTTTTACTTACTGTGCCACCTGGCTGCCCCACGATTTTTCTTTTTTTTGGAGGGAGGAAGGCAGGGCAATTGGAGTTAAGTAATTTGGCCAAGGTCACATGGCTAGTTTTTGTGTTGAATATCTGAGGCCACATTTGAACTCAGGTCCTCCTGACTCCAGGGCTGGTGCTCTATTCACTGCATCACCTAGCCACCCTTCACTGCACCACCTAGCTGCCCTAATTATTCTTTCATTTAATCCTTATGCTTACAACAACTTTTGGAGGTAGGTGATATCATTATTCTCATTTTACAGATGAATGAACTGAGGCAAACAGTGGTTAAATGATTTGTCCAGGGCTTCACAGCTAGTAAAGATCTGAGATCATATTTGAATCAAGGTCATCCTGACTCCAGACCCAGAATTCTATCCACTGTGCTCCCCAATTGTACCTCTGCCACTTGTTTCCAGATCTAGCTAGATTTAAGTAAGGGTGAACTAGCTGCTAGCATGAGAATTGCGAATTATATGTAGATTTCCATTATCCAGGCTTTCCTGGCATTTACTATGTGAGAAGTATAGTTTATTCATGTAAAATCTCAGAGTTGGAAGGATAGCATAGAGGTCATTTAATGCAAAACACACTGAATAGGAATCTTCTTCTTTTCCTCCAGTGCTGGTAAGTGGGTAAGAGAATCATAGGTAAGATAGGCCGTTCTGCCTTTGGACCAATCCATCTCGTTAGCAAGTTCTTCACTATGTTGAACAAAAATATTCCTTTCTGTGGGCTCCACTCATTGCTATTCCCTCTGTTGTCTGGGACAGAACACTTGTAATCATTCTTCCACATGGCGGTCCTTCAAAGACTTCAAGGTAACTATCATCTCTGTCCTAAATCTTCTTTTACCTAGTGAAGCATACATATTTCCTTCAAAAGATCCTTATACAATTTATTTTTTAGTCTGCTCACTATCCTTGTCTCTTGTTTTTGGATGCTACAGCTTATCAATGTCTTTCCAAAAATATGGCTTGTGAAACTATACATAATATAGATGTAACCTGATCAGGATCACTTTCATTCCTGTGTTTTTTACCTCTATCATTGCAAACGCAGTTCTCATTCGCTTTTTGGACTGGTATTTTACATTGCTGTTGCATGACTGTAGCAGCAAGCACCCCAAGCGCGTCCTCAGGGTTTGCAGCCCATACAGGTTCTTGGATCTGCTTTGTTAAAGGAAAGCAACTCAAAATGGGTTAACAAGCTTACTTTAATCAGTCAGACATATATCGTTTACCTTGTTCAGGAGAAAAGGTCAGTACCCTGAACCTCAAAGTATACAGGCATAATTATCAAGACAGAAACATCAAGTAGACAGATTTCCAAACTGTCCAACCATTACATCCATACCCAGTCGACATCTGGGTTTCCACATTCTGGGTTTTTCAAAGCCGGGGGACTCTCAACAACGGCTTCCCAGAATTCAGATCAAATCACAGAACACTTCTCAAAGTGAGTCCCAAAACAAAGCTACACTTCAGGGCTTATATAGCCTTCTCCTGGCTCAGAGAATGTAACAACCTCATGGACTCACTGGCCAATCAAGGAGTATCTACTGAAAAACAAGCCTCCCCCACCCCAGGCTTCAGGTGCACATTAGCCTAGGGGCAGGGAAGATCTTTAAAATTTACATTCTTATTACATTCCTGTGTTTTTTACCTCTATCATTGCAAATGCAGTTCTCATTCGCTTTTTGGACTGGTATTTTACATTGCTGATGCATGACTCATAATAAATTTGTTTTAGCCCATAAAATTCTGAGATCATTTTTAAGTACATTGTTATACAGCCATGACTCCTTCATTCTGAATTTGTACAGTTGATTTTTCAACCCAATTATAAGACTTTCCATTTATTCCTATTTGCTTTATGAGATTTTGCTTTTCATTTTAACCTAAGAAAAACTTATGTAACCCAGTTCTGTTACTCACTGTCTTGTGTTAGCTAGTATTCCTTATATCCACATAATCACTCAAGTATGAAATCTCAGAGGCGCTCACTATTCCTTCTACCTCAACCACAGAATATGATCAGTTGTCAAACTCTGTGGCTTGAGCATTCACAATCTCTTAGCATTCCATCTTCTTTATTCACATTGCCGTGACCCTAGTTCAAATTTTTATGACTCATTGTCTTAATTATTGTAATCATCTCCCCCACCCTCCAGTTTCTCCACTTTCAAATTTTCACAGAGCTACCTAATGAGCAGGTCTGACCATTTAATCTATAGCTCAAAAAGCTCAAGTAGTTCCCAACAGGCTATACAGTATTCAGTTTAAAAAGTGTCAGTCTGAGGGGCGTAGTCAAGATGGAGGAGTAGAAAAAGGACTTCCACTCAGCTCCCTTCCACCTCCTCCAATACCTGTAAAAAATGATTCTAAACAAATTTTAGAGCTACAGAACCCACAAAGTAACAGAGGAAAACTAATCTCCTGCTGAAGACAGCCTGGCAGGCTGGCAGGAAAGGGCCATAGCAGCACTCTGGGAGCAGAGACCAGCCCCGTGTGGGCCTGAGGTTTTGCCTCAGGACAGCCACAAGCAGCCTGCCAGCTGGAGGGATTTTGGGAGAGTGGATCAGCAGCAGCTATGGCGGTTTCCAGAATTATCAACTCATAGATGCTAAGGACAAATTGAGAAGTCAGTGTGAACTTTGGGAACCGGGAGTCCAGGAGTGTGGTCTGGCCTCTTCTCCCGGAGGGAGAAGTGGCTGAGGTGTGGTGGCTGCTGCCATGTGGCTGATTCAGAGCTCCTGGTATGCAAGTTGTAGGGGGACCAAGCAACCAGTCTGAGAGGTAATTGCTCTTGCTTTAAACTGCTTGGATTTGGATTGCTGTCAAGGGTGGAAGTCCTGGGGGGAGTGACCAGGTGCCAGAGCCAGTGGAGGCTTCAGAAAGGGAACCCAACTAATAGCTCCAGCAGCTGTGAAAACCCCAGTGATTTGGGACAAAACTCTCCTCTCTGGAAGCAGAGTTCTACTGTGGCAAAAAAGCTCAAAAGTCAAGTAATTGAGTGGCAACATGAGCAAGAAAAAGAAGCAAAGCAAGCTTAGCAATCTGACTTTAGACTCATTTTGGGGACAAAAAGGATGAAAGTATGGAACATGAGGAAGAAAATGAAGTCAGAACTCCTCCACCAAAAGCTTCCAAAAAATTTAGCAATTGTTTACAGGCCATAGAGGAGCTTAAGAAGGATTTTGAAAACCAAATAAGAGAAGTGGAGGAAAAATTGGGAAGAGAAATGAGAATGATGCAAGAAAATCATGAAAAGAGAGTCAACAATCTGATTGAAGAAAATAACACCTTAAAAATAGACTAACTCAAATGGCAAAAGAGGCTCAAAAAGCCAATGAGGAGAAGAATGCCTTAAAAAGCCAAATTTGCCAGATAGAAAAAGAATCTCAAAAGCTCACTAAAAAGTGTCAGTCTGATAATAAGGCTCTTTGTTACCTGATTCTAACTTACCTTTCTGGTCTTATTTTATATCACCTTTCACCATAAGCTCTATTTTCTAGCCAAAATGGAATGCCTACTGGTCCCCAATATTACTTTTCTCTCTCCCAATTCCTTGCATTTGTAAAAGTTTCTTCTGTGCATTAAAAAAGCACTACCTACACTTCTGGGCCATTGAATGTCTACTTTCTTCAGGCCTCGACTCAAATGCCATTTTAGTAAAACTTCCCCGAGCTATTTCCATTTAAAGTGATCTCATTTGCATCCTTCCTCAAACTTTCTCATTCTATAATGTCTGGATTCCTCCTTAGGTTCCATCATATTATTTTTTTTTTACTTTAAACTAAATTAAATCAAATATTTCTTTCTCAGGAAGCCTTTCCTTATCCTTCAACTAGTACCATCCTGAACTCTCTTTTCTTTATTTTGTGTGCCCTTAACATATACATGTTGTCTCCCTAGATAAAATGTGAGATTTTCAAAAAGCAAGAAGAGTTTCATTTTTGTCTTTGTGTCCAAAGTTCATAGCACAGTGCCTTACACATAGCAAGAAGTTCTAGTTAATATATTAATGTCTTAGTTAGCTTTTGAATGAATTGTAAGCTTCCTGAAGGTAAGGATAGTATCTCTTTTGTATCTGTATTCTGAATATGTAGTGCATAGTAGATGCTTTAAAAAATTTAAATGACTGTTCAATTACCATGAGATATTTTCAATTCCTCCTCCCCCCACTGACATGAAATTGGCATGTGATGGGCAAGAGACTGTCACATAAACTGAAATATCATAGTCACAGTTTAAGCATGCTTGAAAATACTGCCTGTTTATGGTTCATTACAATCCCTATGGAAAGCAAAGCTTTTTGGTATAATTCAAATTATCACATTGACTTAGAGGGCAGAATTCAATGTTCAACGAATTTCTAGAACTTGGTGTAGGGGTAAGGGGAGGTACTCAGCCATGATTAGAAAGCTTTGTCAAGCACTAACTTTGAACACACTGGGGTTCTGATTTTTTTTTTTAATTCAACTATGAGCAGAAAATAGCATTTTCTCACTCCATGAAGTCACACCTCTCTTTGTCAATGGAATAGCTGATAAATCAGTGAAAATAAAATTAAATGTAAATTGAGCTTTCCATCTGGGCACTGTGACACCTAGTAATTCAAGCCAAACAAGTTGTCTTTGAGGAAGTCTTTCCCTGAAGTGTACGATATTGGCAAAATTAAGAAGTGGCATCTACCATTTCTCAATAAGGATTTTTAGGGAGATTGAGAAAAAATACTTGAAACACTAATAAGAAAGACGACCTGCAAACTGGGATATGTATTTTCCCCTTGCTTTGAACCATTTTCTTCAAAGGATGAAATATTCAAAGTGAAATACAGCCAGCTCCCTATTGCGCATGGCATGATTATACCCCTTTGGAATTTTCTGACCCCTTTCCTTTCTTCCTTTTTGGAGTTGGGAGTCCTGTTATTATCCCATACACTTGAACAGTACTAAGGAGAAAGAGAAGAAGATTCAAAGGAATTTGAAAAGAGTTTAAGTGGAGAAAGACTTTGAAAGTAATAGCTAATGAGATCAGCAGAGATATATGTGAATTTCTTAGTTCATAATGACATGATCACACATATAAGTGGATCCCCCAATGACAAGCATTATACAAATATCATTAAATTATTTAATCTCTATGGGCCTCCGTTTCCTCATCTGTAACATAAAGAATTGAGCTAGATAACTCTGAAGATCCCTTCTAACCCCAAATGTGTAATGCTCTTTAATGGATCTTTAAAATAAGGGAGAGGAATGGTTACTTAAAATGAGATTGCAGAGTTGAGTGACTTAAGAGGTCATTTAATACAATCCCTATTCCAAGCAAGAATACTGTCTACAACTTGAGAGCAAATGTTCATCCGTACCATCTAGTTGAAAGCCTCAAGTGATAGAAATCTCAGTACCCTCCCAAAGCAGATAAAAATGGTCATTAGATATTTCTAGCAATATTCAGGTTAGAGAATGGGCAAGTAAAGTCAGCATGATGCCTCTACTACAAAGTTCTTGTGACACTTTTAAAAAAAGAAAGAGAAAAAGATGACTTTTTAAAAAAGCAATAACACTGTGTACCCTTATACTTTTCCCTTCTCCAAACTCTTCAGTTTTAAATTGATGACAAGATTTAAATAAAAATAATATGAAGGCCAAAACATTTCAAATTAAAGATCAACATATACACATAAATGCATACATGTATATATGTATATATATTCATGCATATATGCAAATATTTATGTATGTATACCTTTATGTAAATGAATAATAAATTAAAGGAAAAGTTTTTAAAGAGAAAAGTTTATCAGCTTTGGTTTTAAAATCACAATGAATCATGCAAATTTCCTTATACCTCTATAGAGCCTTCTGTTTTAAAAAAAAAAAATCTAGTCATAAATATAGCATTAAATCCCCCATTCTGTCACTCAATGTTATCAATAGCGTTTCTCTTAATTTCACATATTCTGTACAACATTTGCTCCACCTTTCAGTGTCATTTTATCCTAGAAATGACTATGAATCTCTTCTAGCACATTTTGATGGGCAAGGTAATCCATGTTGTTGTCTAGCCTCTATATCAAAATGACAGAGGAGTCACTCGTTTAACAGCTGGAGAAATTTTCATGACATGAATGAGATTTAGATAATACTTCCATTAACAGTACTTAAGATCAATGTTCCTAAAATGTGCCATTCCAAAAGAAAGACTTTGCTCTCTGTTAACACTTTAGAGCCACAAAATTCTTTTTATTCAAATTACTTATGAAACAATACGGAGTAAAAGTAATCAAAATAAATGTTCACATTGGAATAGGTAAATAGCACCATTGATACTCAAAGTAACATCCAGGGCAATATTCTGTGATACTCATGCCCTTTCCTTCCCCTACTACCTATAAGAGCCCCTCCTGAATGCAGGCCTCTTGTATCTGCACTACCTTAGTCAGCAGCTGCACTACCTTAATTCCTTTCTCCCACAAACAACAGTCTATCTTCCATCTCCATGCCTATGCAAGGACTGTCTACTAGCCCTAAAATGTTTCCCTCCCCATCTCTTCCTCAGGTCATATCAAGCACAACTTTCTGCATGAGACTTTTATTGGATTCCTCAGCTTCTAGGGAATTTCCCTCAGGTTACCTTGTAAATTCTGTATTATTGTATTTTGTATTGCATTTTATATTATACCTAGATGAACAAACAGAGAGGCACTGTAACATAGTTCAGAGAAAAGAAGACCTGTTCTTACCTCTGACTAGCTATGTTATCCTGAGAAAATCATTTAATATCTTAGGGCTTTAGGCAGTTCTCTAAGACTGTAAATTTCAGAGAAAATATTGATCTGCATTGGTAGAGGAAGTGCCCTCACCTAATGGTTTCCGAAAATAATGACATTACAAATCCAGGTCCTATCCCTTCCCTATACATGGACATATCTTCCCCATTAGAATTTGTGACCTTACAGAAATGGACTATTTTGCTTTTATCTATAAATTTTCTGTGACTAGCTATACCAAATGGCTTATAAATATTTGATTGATTGATCTGATGGAATAGAGCATAGAGGACAGGACTTGGCACCAGAAAGACCTAAGTTGGAAGTGTGCCTCAGAAACTAGCTTTGTGATCCTGGGCAAAACACTTAGCCTCCATCAACTATAGTTTCCTCCTTGGAATTCTTAATTCCTCATTACATTCTTTGTGTAAAAGAATAAAAATAATAGGACCTATGGCACTGGAGTAGTGGGAGGACTGAGTGAGTTAACATATGTAAAGGACTTTGCAAATCTCAAAGCACAATATAAATGATAGCTATAGTATTAATATTAACAATAGTGTCTCTCTCAGGACCTACCACAGTGCTTTGCCCATAACAGAGGTTTGATAAATAGTGTGCCATCTAAAGCTAAAAGAATGTTCATTTTGCATATTTTTCCCTTCCCTAGTTAACCACTGACATCAGATACTGCCAGTACCTCTATCCTCAACATATACACTCAGCAAAAGTCAACATTCTCTATTTTCTTTAGTGTCTACACCCAACTGGAAATGAATCATAATCTTAGCATATCAATTGTAGATGATTTCTGAATCCTTGCTTCAATGTTCAAGAAGTTGAAGGAAGAGAGGGAAAAAAGAGAAAGAGGGAGGAAGAAAGGAAGGAAGGAAGGAAGGAAGGAAGGAAGGAAGGAAGGAAGGAAGGAAGGAAGGAATGAGTTAGAGAGGGGTAGAGGGAGAGAAGAAGGGAAGGAGGGAAAGAGGGAGGTCTCAAAAACCAAACATCACATCAAAAAAGTCTGATGTTATAAGCAGTATTGCACACTGCTGATTCCTCCTACCTCTTTTACAATATCATATCTCTTCTATGGGGCCAACCTGGATCATTATTACCTTTGTCCCTATAATAGTATTCCATTTAAATTATTGGGTGATGATTGTTCTTTCAATATGGCTCATACTTTTTATTGTGTATTTTTTTAATTTTAGTTTTCTTATTTTACTCCATTTCAAAAAAGACTTTCATTGATTCTTTGTATTCACTGCATTCATTATTCCTTCAAACACAACAATATTCCATTACATTTTTATACTACAATATGTTTATTTAGTTCCCACTTGTTGGGCTTCTGCTTTGTTTCCAGTTTTATGTTTTTGTTTTGCTGACAGAAAGAGTAATGCTATAAATATTTTTGGACAAAAGCTCTTTTAATATCCTCCTCCTTCTCACTCACATATATCGGTGCTGTTCCCAAACATTTAGGTCTGGTTCCTAGTTTTGCCTTCTGGGACAGCAGGTTATCTGTGTCTTCCTGTGAGGGCTTAGAGGCAATAAAGATGTCTTCTTTAGCCACATTAGAAGGAAACCTTCCCCCTGATGGATTTACCTCTTCTTTGAGAATGCAGCTTTGGACTTCCTCTTCTGGGAGGTGAGAGAGGAGTAAGAAGTCTCTTTCACCCTCCATAACTGAACTCTGAAAGCCCAGAATATATCATCCCAGGAAAAACTCTGGAACAACTGAACCAGCAAAAAGATGGAGTGGAGCAGTCTTGTAGCCTAAGAAGCTTGGGTGATTAACAGGAAAAGCCCCTCTTACTCTGGGCAAGGGGGAAAAGTACAGGGTGGGAGGCAGCCCAGCAAACCAACTGCAAACCCCACATCAGCAAACCAAGGGCAGATCCTGAGCCCCAGGGTGGCAGAGCAGGCAAGCAAGCACTAAGACCAGGATACCCAAGTGCCTCAGCACAGGCAGGGGAGCTGTTAGATACCAGTTTAGGAAAACAACACATGCTGGTGTTCTCTATCAGCCACATTTCCTGGTGCTTCAGCACCCCTCCAGGAAGCACAAGTCCAGGAGACACAGCCTAGGCTGACAGATATCCTCCAGCAGCCAAATATTCAAGTACAAGGCCTGGGTGAGCAGGAGACAAACATATGAGCTCCAGGCCCAGGTCAGCAGGTTTCCCCAGAGGCCAGAATTCCCAACCCCACCCCTAGAGCTCCAGTGTTGCTCACCCCAGTTCAGCACCAGATAAACTGGTTAAACCTCTGCAGCCTCCAGCTGCCAGTACCTGAGATCCCAGAACACAAAGCCAGTGACCAGGTCCCTGTCTCCCAGCATAAGGAGCTTGGGTCAGTGCCCCCTGCACTCTGGCAGGAGAGCTTAACTTTCAAAGTCAGAAATTAGGCAAACTATGAGTAAAAATGACAAAGCAGACAATGACCGTAGATTCTTATTATGGAGACAGGGAAGATCAAGGTACAAACTCAGAGGAAGACAACACTACCAATATACATACATGTGAAATCTCAAAGGGTCTCAAGTACAAAAAGTCTTCTCAAGAATGATTTAAAAAGTCCAATAAGAGAGGTAGAAGAAAAATTGGGAAAAGAAATGAAAGGTATGCAAGAGAGAGTCAATAGGTTGGAAAAGGAAGGACAAAAACTGACTTGTAGAAAACAAGTCCTGGGTGGCTAGGTGGCACAGTGAATAGAGCACTGGGCCAGGAGTCAGGAGGACCTGAGCTCAAATTCAGCCTCAGACACTTAACACAAAAACTTGCCGTGTGACCTTGGGCAACTCACTTAACCCCAATTGCCCTCCAAAAAGCAAAAAAAAAAAAAAAGAAAAGAAAAGAAAGGAAGAGAAAATAAGTCCTTAAAAAGTATAATTGACAAAATGATAAAAAAGGTACAAAAACTCATAGAAGAGAAGAACTCCTTAAAAAGTAAAATGGGTAAAATGAAAAAGGAGGTAGAAAATCTAATAGAAAAAAACAAATTGTTAAAGATTAGAAGTGAGCATGTAGAAGATAATGACTCTATGAGATATCAAGAATCAATCAAATGGAAACAAAAGAATGAAATAATAGAAGAAAACAAAACATCTCATTGGTAAAAAGAACTGGCCTGGAAAAGAGATGTAGGAGAGACAATTTAAAAGTTATTGGTCTACCTGAAATACATGATGAATAAAAGAACATGGACAGCATTTTTCAGGAAATCATCAAGGAAAACTTCCCTGATATACTAGAATCAGAAGGTAAAATAATCATTGGAAGAATCGGCTGATCACCTCTTGAAAGAGATAACAAATTGAAAACACCAAGGAATACTGTAAGGAAGTATTAAAGAATTAAAGAATAAAGTATTAAGGAAGTATATAAAGAAGGAAGAAAAAAACAACCATGTCATTAATAAGAGCAAAGTGTTTAAATCCCTACAAAGGAAGATGACACATGTAAAATTTGAGAACTGTAGCATTAGCATGCCATTTAAAAGGGGTACACATATGTAGAGGGTGTGGACATAAGTTGATTTTGACATATTTATAAAAAATCTAATTAAGTAGTGAAAAAATATAATACTTGGAGAAGAGGAAAGGAAGAGGCAGATAAGGGTAAATTACATCACATGAAAAGGCACAAAACCTATTACAGTAGAAAGAAGGGAAGGAGATAAGTTTTGTTTGAACCTTATTCTCAGATTTGGCTCAAAGAGGGAATAATGTAATCAGTTAGGTATAGAAATATAACTTACTTTATAGGAAGTAGGAGGAGAAGGTAGAAAGAAAAGTGTTGATAGAAGGGAGAACAGATTGAGGGAGGCAGTGGTCAAAAGCAAAACTTTAGTGACAAAGGAAAGGGAGAAAGGAGAGAGATAAGCATAAACAAGGTGGGAGGACAAGATGGAAAGAAAGACACAGATAATAATTATAACTGAGAATGTGAATAGAATGAACTCCCATAAAAGAGAGGCAGATAGCACAGTAGATTAAGAACCAAAATTCTTCATGTGGTTTACAAGAAAAGCATTTTAAATGGAGGGATACACACAGAGTAAAGGTAAAAAAAAGCTGGAAAAGAGTACATTATGCTTCAGCTGAAGTAAAAAAAAAAAGCAGGGGTAGCAATCCTGATCTCAAAGGGAAAGCAAAATAGATTTAATTAAAAGAAACTACATCCTGATAAAAAGTACCCTAGACAATGAAGTAATATCATTACTATACATATATGTACCAAGTGCTATAGCAACCAAATTCTTAGAGAAGGTAAAGGAGTTACAGGAAGAAATAGATAACAAAACTATACTAGTGGGGGGCCTCAACCTCCCCCTCTCAGAAGCAGATAAATCTAATGACAAAATAAACAAGAAAGAAGATGAATATAATTTTAGAAAGGTTAGATATGGCTGACCTCTAAAGAAAATTGAATGGGGATAGAAAGTAATACACCTTTTTCTTAGCAATACATGGCATCTACACAAAAATCGAAGGATTAAGGCATAAAAACCTTACAATTCAATGCAGAAATATTAAATGCATCCTATTCAGATCGTGAGGCAATAAAAATTATATGTAGTCATGGAAAGATAGACTAAAAATCAATTGGAAAGTAAGTAATCTAATCCTAAAGGAGTGGGTCAAACAACATATCGCAGAAACAATAATTCCATCCAAGAGAATGGCAATAATGAGACAACGTATCAAAACTTATGAGAGGTAGCAAAATTAGTTCCTAGGGGAAGTTATATATTTCTAAATGATATATCATGAATGAAACAGAGAGAAAAGAGATCAATGAATTTGGCATGCAATTAAAAAGCTAAAAAAAAGAATGAATTAAAAATCCCCAATTAAAGATCAAATTAGAAATTCTGAAAACTAAAGGACAGATTAATAAAATTGAAATTAAGAAAACTATTGAACTAATAAATAAAACTAAGAGCTGAATTTCACAAAAAAATATAAGAAAATAGATAAAGCTTTGGATAATTTGATTTAAAAAAGAAAGAAGAAAATCAAATTATCAAAATCAAAAATGAAAAGGGTGAATTTACAACCAATGAAGAAGAAGTCAAGACAATAATTAGGAACAATTTTGCCCAAGTGTTTGCCAATAAATTTGACAGTCTTAGTAAAATGGATGAATCTTTATAAGAGTATAAAATGGCCAGATTAATTCAAGAGAAATAAAATACTTTAATAAACCCATTTCAGAAAAAGAAATTGAATACGCCATTAATGAACTCCCTAAGAAAAAATCTCCAGATAGATTTACAAGTGGATTCTATCAAATATTTAAAGAAGTAATTTCAATACTATATAAACTACATGGAAATGTAGGTAAAGAAAGAGTTCTACCAAATTCTTTTTATGATACAAATATAGTGCTGATACCTAAACCAGGGAAAGTCAAAACAGAGAAAGAAAATTGTAGACCAATCTCCCTAATGAATATAGATGCAAACATTTTAAAGAAAATATTAGCAAAAAGATTACAGCAATTTATCTCAAGGTTAATACACTACACCCTGGTAGGATTTATATCAGGAATGCAGGCCTGGTTGAATATTGGGAAAATTATTAATATAATTGATCATATCAACAATAAAATGAACAGAAATCATCTGATTATCTCAATAGATGCAGAAAAGTTTTTGACAAAATGCAACACACATTACTATTAAAAAAAATAGAGGTCAAAGGAATAAGTGGAGTCTTCCTTAAAATGATAGGTAGTATCTATCTAAAACCATCAGCAAGCATTATATGTAATGCAGATCAGCTAGAAGCTTCCAATAAGATCAAAGGTAAAACAAGGATCTCCATTATCCCCACTGTTATTCAATATTCAAATAAATATTGCACTAGAAATGTAAGCTTTAACAATAAAAGAAGAAAAAGAAATTGAAGGAATTAGAATAGGCAAAGAAGAAAGAAAGTTATCACTCAGCAGATGATATGATGGTATGCTTGGAGAATCTGAGAAAATCAAATAAAAAAATACTTGAAATAATAAACAACTTTATCAATGTTGCAGATATAAAATAAACCCACATCAATCATTGGCATTTCTATAAATTATTAATGAAACCCAAGAAGAAGATATAAAAAAATAAATTCCATTTAACATTACTGTAGACATCATAAAATATTTGGGAGTCTACCTGCCAAAACAAACCCAGGAACTATATGAACTCAATTACAAAACGTTTTTCACACAAATAAAATCTGATCTAAATAATTGGATAAAAATCAGTTGTTCATGGGTTGGCCAAGTTAACATAATATAAATGACAATTCTAACTAAATTAGATTGCTTATTCAGTGCCATACCGATCAAACCATGAAAAAATTATTTTATGGGGCTAGAAAACAACAATAACAAAATCCATCAATAAAAGGTCCAGAATATCAAGGGAGTTAATGAAGAGAAGTGTAAAGCAAAGGTGGCCTAGCTGTACCAGATCTTAAACTGTATTATATAGCAAAAATCATCAAAATTACTTTACTTAAGAAATAGAGTAGTGAATCAGTGGAATAGGGAACGTATACAAAACACAACAGTTAATAACTACAATAATCTACCATTAGATAAATCCAAAGATTCCAGTTTCTAGGATAAGAACTCACTATTTAACAAAACTGCTAGGAAAACTGGAAAATAGTATGGCAGAAACTAGGCATAGACCAACATCTTACCCTTATACTAAGATAAAGTCAAAATGGGTACATGCTTTAGATATAAAGGCTGATACTATAAGCAAACTAGGAGAGCAAGGAATAGTTAACATATCAGATCTATGGAGAAGGAAAGAATTTGTGACGAAGTAAGTGACAGAGAACATTATGAAATGCAAAATGGATGGTTTTTATTACATTAAATTGAAAAGATTTTGCACAAATAAAGCCAATGCAAGCAGGATTAGGAGGGAAGCTGAAAGCTGAGAGACAATTTTTACAACTAGTGTCTCTGATAATGGCCTCATTTCTAACATATAAAAAGAACTGAGTCAAATTTATAAGAATACAAGCAATTCCCCAATTAAAAAATGATCAAAGGATATGAACATGTATTTTTCAGAGGAAGAAACTCTGAGGTACCATCTTACACCTATAAAAATGTTAGAGAAGATGGGAGAGAATTAGTACTTTAATGTATTTCTGGTGGAGTTGTGAATTGATCCAACCATTCTGGAAAGCAATTTGGAACTATGCCCAAAGGGCTATAAAAGTTTGCATAACCTTTGATCCCGCAATGCCACTTATAGGTCTACATAACAAAGAGATGATAAAAATGGGGAAAAGGACCCATATGTACAAAAATATTTATAGCAGCAATTTTTTTGTGTTGTCCATGCTTTGGAAATTGAGGGGATGTCCATCATTTCAGTAATGGATGAACAAATTGTGGCATATGAATGTAATGGAATACTATTGTGCTATAAGAAATGATGAACAGGCAGACTTCAGAAAAACCTGGAAAGACTTATAAGAACTGATGCTAAGTGAAATGAGCAGAACCAGAGGAGAACCAGAACATTGTACATTGTTACAGCCACACTGTGCGGTGACTATGATAGACTTAGCTCTTCTCAGTAATGCAAAAATCTAAGATAACTCCAAAAGACTCACAATGGAAAATGTATCCACATCCAGAAAAGGAAATTTGGAGTCTGAATGCAGTTAGAAGCATACTATTTGCTTTCCTTTTCTTTTGTTGTTTTGTTTTATTTTTCCTTCTCATGGTTCTTCCCATTAGTTCTAATTCTTATTTACATCATGACTAATGTGAAAATAAGTTTAATACGAATGTATAAGTACAGCCTATATCAGATTACATGCCATCTTTGGGAAGGGTAAGGAGACAATGGGGGAGAAAATTCAAAACTCAAAATCTTAAGGAAATGAATATGAAAGCTAAAAATAATATAAATAATTATAAAAAATAAAAGGAGATTGGCCTCCATCTATATAACTTGTCATTGTAGAACTACAAAAGAAGAATCTTTATATAAAGCTATGATAATATTTCCTTGACTCAAATCAGCATGATTTTCTACATTAGGAATTAAAAATAAAGTCCTCTAGTAAGACACTAAGAAAATAGCATAGTGGCAAGGCAACAGAAAGAAATTTGGCAGGACTATGAGATGCTTACTGGAGGCCTATCTCAGCCATCACTCTATTAGTAAAGAAATAGAATGCGACTCTCAGATGCTAATGAAAAGGCCATAGGGAATAGCAAAAAATAGTAAACTATGCACATTTTTGGTTGCTGAATTTTGATTTAATTGGTATATAGAATTTCCAATATAAAAATGCCCTCTGCCAATGCACAGTGGTGACTCATTCAATGCTTATAGCCTAATAGTTACCTGAAGTAGTAAGAGTTTAAGTGATTTGCCCATTTTTGTGTCTGAGGTAAGATATGAAACTAAGTCTTCCTGACTCTAAGGCCAGCTATCTATTCAATGAGCCATGCTTCCTGTCATAACAGCCACTTAATAAATGTTCACTGAATTTAACTGAGAGAAATGAGAAGACAAAGAAGACAAACTGAATCTTAGACAATTTTGGTTCCTGTGAGCTCTTATGAAAATGATTAAGAGAAACTATTCACTCATAGGCTTTTGAAAGCAATTCCCTGAATTACTATGTCTTTGAAACCCATTCAAAATATTTCAGCCCTTAAGACGTCATAAATGTCTACTGCAATGCTGTTCTCAAACAGGCACTTCAATTTGATTTTTGCAGGATTTGCCCTAAGAGGAACAGAAAGATTTCTCGTTCTTTTGTGCTATTTGAAATTCATTGAACAGGGAACGAGGAATGTCTCCAGTCCCATTTCCTCCATTACCTCACTCTGAACCTTTGAAGAAGGTAATACCACATTTTTGGCCTCAGTTTTAAAATCTTGAAAGCAAGGTGACAACACTAAATTTACAATGTACAAATACCATTCAATTCTAGTTTTCTATAGCTCAGTAAACTGAATGCTATTTTAAAGAAGGAAACGCAATTCCCATTTTGACAAATAGATAGTTGTAAAAGATGTTGGGAAGATGTTTTTGACAATGCTGGGGAAAGGAACCAAAAACAAACAAAATAAAAAGCACAAAACCTCCCAGTTTTGGAGAATGAATGACATAGAGAAAGCCAATGACATAGATGTATCTGAACAACAAATTCTGGCATCAAAAGTCTACATTGTACTCGGTAGAAAAGTCAGAAACATATCTGGCAAGATAATTTCTAACATACTTGTCTCTTATTGATTGCAATTACATCTATTTATGTATCTAATACCATATAACCTTATTCATTGGATGAATTGCACGGTTCTATTTTTATGTCATGATGATCAAGTTGAATATTAATACAATTGAAAATTAATACAATAGAAAATCATGAAGGGGGTCTTAAAAGAGTGCTGCACCAGTAGGAAGAAAAGCCTGGGTTCAAGTCAGATTTAGTCAAATCACTTAACCTATCTCTGCACAAGATTTCTCATGTATAAAGACGACTTTGTCTGAATTGTTTTGAGGATCTAATGAGAAAATGCACATGAAATTTTGGGAAACAACAAAGATGTTTCCAAACATGTACAAAGACATGAGATATCATCTACCTGAGTATAATGAAAATGCTATTTAGTAGAACTTAGTAGTGATTTGTTTTCTGATAATCGTGTAAATATTTTCCATTGGTTTTGGAATATTAAATATTGGAGCAGCAAGAGGTATCAACATTTAATTAATGACAAAGGAGCATTTTAAAAAATAAATACAACTGTGATGAGGGATCATTCCCTAGGACGGAAGGGAAAAATGTGAGACTGGGGTGGGGGAAGGATTAGATAACTTGGGTGATTCTAAGCAAGCTGCTTTTCTCTGGATCTCATTTTCCCAGAGAGTTTAATTAGATGACCTCTAAAGTCGCTTCCAGTTTTAACATCCTACAGTTCCATGAAAAATTCTTATATTCTTCTTATTGCCAAACCAGTGGTAGTAAAGAGCACCAAGGGAAGAGACCTTGAGAACAACAGCTTTCCCCAAATGAAGGGGTAATAAAGTAATAGAAACAAGGATAAATAATGCTGGCTACACCTTGGAGGGTAGAAAATATCCAGGAATTTTCTTTCCCTTGTCTTTTTAAAGAAGTAGATGAGTTCTTCTGTTTGTCCTGAGAAGTTCCTCTAAAGCAGGTACTTGAATAGGGAGAATAATCAAAAGAGAATCAATAAGCAAGCATTTCTAAAGTGTCTACTGTAAGCTAGGTACTAGAGATACAAAGGCAGCAATGAATGGTCCCTGCCTTCGAGGAGCTTGCATTCTACAGGGAGACATAGTATGTGTGTGCATGTGCACACATATGGGCACATTTACACACATATGTGTACATATCTGCAAACAAATATACATAGGAAACGATATTTATTAAATAAAAAATAATTTCAGTGAGTTGAAACAATATCAGCTATAGGAATTAGGAAAAGTCTCATGTAGAAAAAGACAGCTATGTGACTTACTGCATGGAGCACTAGGCTTGAAGTCAGGAAGACCTGAGTTCATATCCAGCCTCAGAGTTTTACTAGCTGTGTGACCCTGGTCAAGTCACTTAATCTCTCTTTGCTTTAATCTATTGGAGAAGGAGATAGCAAACTGCTCCATTATCTTTGCCAAGAAAATACCACAGAGAGCATTGACATGCTATGGTTTACAGGGTCACAAAATGTCAGACAAGCTTAATGACTGAACAAAAGGAAAAGAAAATGGCATATCAGCTGAGCTTTGAAGCAAACTAGGATTTCTAAGAAGCAAAAGTGAGAAGGAAATGCATTCTAGGCAGGAGAGACTATGCAAAGGCAAGGAGATAGAAAATGAAGTATTGGGAACTGTAAGAAGGTCAGTTCAGACAGATGGTTGAATGCATGAAGGGGAGTCATATATAATAACCCTAGCAAAGTACTAGGTTTGAGTCAGATTCTGGAGGGCTTTAAACACATAGGAAAGTGCATCAGAAGGAGCCAAATGAAACAACTCTGCTTTTCTGTCAAATTACTCCCTGAAGTATCCAAAACCCTACTGTCCATCAGGTTTTACTAAACTGAGTAAATAAAGAAGAGGTCATATATCCACACACATGATATTTCTACTTTATCAGCTCTCTAGGCCTCAAAATGATTGTTTTTCAAAAAAAAAAACCAAATCAAAAAGATCTATAAATGTTTTTGTTTTTTTCCTTAATCCTATTACAGACTTTGATTTAGGGTAAGAAGTAATGCAATGGGTTGACATACTCATTTTCTTCTCTTATTTGGGTTAATAGGATAACTGAGGGTAGGGTGGATGTTGCTAGGTAGATACAGGAAACCCATTCCTTCCTAATCAAGTCTTAATTTCAGTAAAATTCCTAGGCACATACTATCCAATTGTGTGCTCTGGTCAAGTGGCTATATTGTGGGTGGGAATAATTAGCTAGCATGAAATTAATTGATTAATTAGATCAGTATAGCTAATCGATCTAGAAATTTTTGGCCTAAGGTTATTTTTTTTGCCTCAATTATCAAAGAAATTGAGATTTGGCTCTGATTCCATTAATTTTAAAACTGTAGGTAGTTAAATCTGATAATTGGGGCACAGTGTGCATTTTTGGTCTTCCTTGAATGTTCTAATGAAATTCACAGCTTTATGACCCAAGTTTCTGTCCCTCCCCTTTCTGTATAAAATACAGAGCCCATCAACTTCCATCTTCCTATGCTAGGTAAACACTGTCTTTTATTCAGCCCATAAAAGAAGTTTTCATTCAACTCCTGACCACAGGTGCACACCTCATAGAATCCTCTGCCTGTACCAAAAGAGTCAGCCCAAGAGTTTCATTTCCCCAGCCTTCTAATTTTTCTAGCTAACCTCAATGTCAAACTTCTATTACATAATGCATTTAACTGGGACTAATGATTTTGAGGGACTGTTATTAAACACTCCTGTAGATGGTAGGGCCAAAGAAAGCTGCCTTTCACTCAGTGTTATACAAAGTTTGTACCAAATTAGACCAGTGAAACTTGGCAGCTTGAGCTTTCCTACATGGTTCTGAGCTGTCAAATTCCACCTCTTTCCTGTAGCCATCAAGTGAGAACTGAAAATTAGCAGCCTGAAATGAGACCATAATGGCAATTATTCAGTAGGATGATTTTTATTCATGGAAAGTGCTTTAGAGAAAAAATGAAGTAAATAAATAATGGGGCAGGAAGATACCTCCAGGAATTGCCAGGCTCAGCAGGTGACAGTAACACAATATCTTATCAAACTCATAAACAGGAATCATACTTATTTTTTTCTCACCTTGCTCAGAGCCTTAACTAGTCACTCAGATCTCAGAACACTCATCAATCTCACAGGAGCTAATTTCTCACTTTTTTCTGCAATGAAGAAAATAAGGGCAAAACATATGTTTTCATCTTCCTGGCATGGAGAGGTGATGCTGGAGAGCTTGAGTTTTCAGTCATTTTCTAACAATTCCCTTCTCAATCTGCATGTTTGCAGCCTGTGTAGTCCCCTGGTGGGAAACTGATTAGAAGCAGCATGAATCTGTTACTGAGAACTGCAATGGTTCGAATTTGGGAGGAGCCTTGTGCCAATATGTGCTGAAGTAATACCATACAGACAGGTCCTTCATACCTCCAAAATATGATTTTCTGACTTGAGGTGAGAAATGACATGATTCTCTTTGTCCAGGTCCTTGGGGGCAAAAATGTGTATCCCAATAGGAGTATCATATATAAACAACTCCAAATGAAGATGAACTCCTCTCATGTGCCAGCCCTGGGCTAACTGTTAGAAATAAAAGAAAACAAACAAACAAACAAACAAAAAACAGTCCCTATTCTCAAGGAGCTTATGTTCTAATGGGGGAGACAATGTACATAAATCAGAACATACAAAGTTAAGTATAGAAAAGATAGGCACTAGTATCTGGGGGTTCCTAAGCGGTGTTAGAACACCGAGTTCACTCAGAAGTGAGCAAATAAAGAAAAGATGGTATTGACTATTAACTATCAATGTTGATTGTAGGGCAGCTTAGTGATGCAGCAGATAAAGTGCTAGGTTTAGATAAATCAGATGAGTTAAATCCAACCCCAAGTACTTACTAGCAGCGTGATCCTTAGCAAGTCACTTAACCTCTGTCTGCCTCAGTTTCCTCATCTATAAAAATAGAGAAAATAATAGCACCCCTCCCAAGACTGTTGAAAGGATTAAACAACATAGTATTTGTAAAGTGATTTGCCAATGTTGGGGCATCTAGGTGGCACAGCAAATAGAGCACTAGGTCAGAAGTCAGGAGGACCCGAGTTCAAATACAGCCTCAGACATTTACTAGCTGTGTGACCCTGGGCAAGTCACTTGACTTTTTAAAACTCAATTTTTCATCTGTAAAATGAGTTTGTGAAAGAAATGGCAAACCACTCCAGTATCTTTGCCCAGAAAACCCTAAATGAGGTCACAAAGAGTTGAACATGATTTAAAAATGAAAAAAATTGCAAACTTTAAGTCACTATAATAAATGCTAGCAATTATTATTAACTTCAGATATTTTGAGTAATAGCTAAAATAACAGTATCAGTAACAACTACCACGTGTATAGCACTTCATAGTTTTTTGTATAACTTTCAAAAGATACATTCATATTTTGACTCTCCAAGATGTTAAAATATTTATCATAGCATCATATGTGTATTACATATTTATAAAAATGCAAAGCAAATAACATTTGCCTATAAAATCTGGATTATAATAACATTAAATGTATTGATGAATGTATGGTAAGCACACATACAGCTTCTCCTGCCACTGAAGAAAAATGCCATCACCAGATCATAGGTTAGAGTTGGGCAGGATTTTAGAAGTCATTGGGTCTAGACTTTATGGATGAAAAAACGGAAGCCCAGAGAATTGATATGACTTGCAAAAGAGTAACACAGCAGTAAATGTCTGACAGAATATTCAAGATTAGGTATTCCTAACAACAATCTACCAACCATTACAACTACCTGCCCATCTAGTCTAAGAATTCAGGAAGTCTGTTTTAATATTAAACGGAGAGAAAAGAGGTATACTATAAGGGACTGAAGTTCAGAAAGACCTGATTTCAAAGACTACCTGAATACCTCTGACACATATCAAGAAAGAGAGAGACAGACAGAGACACAGAGAGAGCATGGATATCACTTAACTTTTCATCCTTAGGCAGCTCTCTAAAACTCTAAATTATAGAGTTGCTGCAAGTCTGTAACTGTGGAGGGAATTTTCATACTGGGAGTTCCTCACACCAATCTTACACCAGTGAAGCCATAGATATAAAATACACACACAAACATACATACATGCATACACACACATGCACACACAAACACACACACCAATGATGTTGGGACTTCATCAATCTGTATTCAATCTGAATATTCTCACCAATATTCTAAATTACACCCCATCCATGGCTGCCTATCCTGTGCAATTTTTGCTCACATAGTCCCATAAATTTATTAAAAATGAATCTATCCAACTTAATGGAAGTCTTCACATTCTCCTTATATGGAAAGTATTCTGGACTAGTCTGACTTGGGCCAGTTTCCTGATAGGTTGTCAAGGAGACACTTAAATATCATTCACAGCAATTAACAAAAGGATATTTACTCAGTCGTGGTAGAAGGATATTCAACAGGAATTTGCACCAAAGACACCGTGTGCAGCTGAACTCCTCTGCCTAAGATGCCCACTGTGGTCCACCGTCTCACCATTAGACCTTGCCTGGAGGTTCTTGCACCTCTTCTGCAATAAATTAAAAAGGAAGTGATGTGAATAGTCTTCGCCTTCAGTCCTCTGAGTCCATCAAGCTTTAATGATGGTTTCAACACTTCTTAAGAAAAAACTACCGTGACTCGCATGAGGATACTTACTAGCTCTCTGATCCTGGAAAAGTCACCACTTTTGTTTGCCTCAATCTCTCCTCAACTATAAATTTGGGATAATAATAACACCGACCTCCCAGGATTGTTGTGAGAATCAAACTAGATATTAATCATGAAGTGTTTACTACAGTGCCTGGCCCATAATAAATAATGATAAATAATTAATAGGTAATAGTAATAAACTAATAAATACCAACTATTCTTAATGTCCCCACCCCCCAAAATGATTACATTGTTTTTATTTTATATTAAAGGCATGATTAAATGTCACTTAACTCCTGATGTCCCAAGACAACTCTAAGGTTAAAAGTTCAAGAGACTATAGAATCTGCTTTGGTAAATTGTTCATTACCATGCGTTTCCTATACCAATAAATCAATGTCTAATAAAAAAATCAGATATATGCATATAATATTAAGAATTATAATGTTCAGGGGGAGCTAGGTGACACAGTGAATAGAGCACCAGCCCTGAAGTCAGGAGGACTGAGTTCAAATCCAGTCTCAGACACAAAAACTCCTTAAAACAAAAACTAGCCATGTGACCCTGGGAAAGTCACTTATCCCCAATTGCCCTCCAAAAAGCAAAAAAAAAAAAGGATTATAATGTTCTTATATGTATAATGTGCATGTTATGCCATGCCATGTCATATCGTATTATAGCATATTATAATTCTTAAATTGAGTGTGTCCAGCACTTTATTTTTTAGGCCACCTAATTTGCCTCTAGTTCAAGAATCCAGGATATATTTTTAAATACTAAATAGAGAGAAATGGCAGTATGTTCTAATGGATAGATGGCTGACCCTCTCAGGGGTGGGGAACCTGCGGCCCCTATGTGATCTTCTTGGTCTTTAGGTGTGGGCTTTTGACTGAGTCTAAGTTTTACACAAAAAAAGTCCTTTTATTAAGGGGATTTGTTCTGTGAAGTTTGGATTCATCCAAAGCGCTATGTCTGAGAAACTAGAGGGCCACATGTGGCCTCCGGGCACAGATTCCCCATCCCTGTTTCTTGTAGGAGACAAGTAAATTCTTACTGGTTGATTGCTTATCTCAGAGGACTGTGGGGTGGGTGTCATGGACCTCGTTGTTAATCTGGGGAAGCTTATGGACCCCATCTCAGAATAATATTTCAAAATTAATAAAATAAAATGCATAATATGACAAAGGAAACCAATCATGTTGAAATATAGCTATCATCTTTAAACTATTTTATGGACCCCAGGTTAAAACCACTGACTTGTCACACAACCAGCACGTCAGTCAGATTTGAACTTAGATTATCCTTTTTTCTGAGGTTAGTCTTTCATCCTAAAATGTGTGCTCATATCATTTAATATGATTTTAATATAATGTAATATAATATTACTGTAGTTCTCATTTCAAAGTGATGATATTACTCATGAGTTAGGTCTGGCCTCTTCGTAATTGACTATCCTTTTTTTTTTTTTTTGGTTCATGTGAAGACTGCAGTGATGGCACTCCAAAGAGAGCTATAGGGTTACTCGAGATCATACAAAGAAGTGGACATAGTACTGAGTCTGTCATCAAGAAGACTAGAGTTGAAATCCCACACCAAACTGGTCTCACTAGCTACCTTGGGTAAATCACTTCACCTCTGTCTGCTTGAGTTTTCTCAATTGTAAAATTTGAGTCATCGTGGCATGTCTCACAAGGTTGTTTTGAAGATCAAATGAGATATTTGTAAAGGGATTAACATAGTGTCATGCACATATTAGGTGCTATATAAATGTTAATTCCCTTTCTTCTTATACCCTATGATACATATTTTATATGCCATAACAAAGAGTTTATGAATAGCACTTTCTATCTATCTAAAATAGGGCATACCAACCACATACCAGGTATCACAGTTCCAGAACAAAATAAGGGAGCACATTATGGTGAGAATAGGGGTGTATTTTTATCTACTTGGACTTTAACCAAAATGAAGAGGGAACTTTTATAAACTTTAGCTGTGTCTTTGGTCAGGAAAGGGTGTGTATATCAAGACTATTTGAGTAATCAACCTAACTCTCCTTGTCCATTCTCTATGAAGATGTGTAGTTACCAAAGTCTTTATAAAGACTGATAAAAAAAGTTTCTTTCCTAAAGGGTTTCTGTCAGAAAATGAGTCAGCACTGAAAACATACCCAAGAAGATGTGGGAAAGGCTTTGGACCTTTTTGATCTTTATCCAAACAGAGATCCTAACAGACAATAATTCTCTAAGTATATAGGATAGGATGCATCAGAGAGCTAGCCACTAAGGAGAATCAGCAAACAGGGAGTGGGTCTGGTGATCACCATTAGAAGTGCCATGTTTTATAGATTCAAAAACGTGGAAAGTATCTAATAAACTATCTGGTTTAATTTCTTCCTTTTACTGCTTTTAATGATAAGGAAAATGAGATACAAAAACGTCAAGGAAGTGGTATGTCATAAAGTAACAATCTCCAAAATCAGGACTCAAAAATGGTTCTTCTCAAACCAACTGCTGTGATTTAACCACTAATACCTACTGCTTCTGCTATGTGGATAAAACGTTGTTCAGGGAGGAAGTCAAAAACAGAACTTGGAACAATAACATACCTTCCACTAAGCTGCCAGAAAGTCTATAGCCATTGTCCATTATGAGAACAAAGGGTTCCAAGGCAGGGATAGCATGCAAATCCCTGTGGTTTAAGATTTTTCAGTTTTACCATTGTTGTCATTTGCAAGCATAATTGCAAAGGAAATATATTCATTTATCCAAATTCTGACTTGTTTTCTTTGCAGTTTTCTACAGAATTCAAGATTCCTCCAGATTTCTGTTACTAGAAGACAAAAGATTACCTCCAAAGACTTTTAGTAACATTGGTGACTTATTTGGTAAGTTATATAGAATAATGAAGGGGAAAACTAATGTGTCCACCTTGGAGCATTGCTTAGAACCAGAAGGTACAATAATAGTGCTGTGAAGCCACAGAGGCTCTTCATCTTGTATCTGACATTGCCTTAATAATGTATTACACAAACATGGTGCTGGCCCAGAAAAACAGTTGCAGGATTGGAGAGGAGAGGTGCAAAAGAAGGGGGCATTTTATTAAGTGAGAACAGAAGATTTATAGATAGATCACTAGAGAAAAGAAGAGTTATTGAGAATCATACATTTTGTAACAGGGATGTCCAGAACTATATTTTTTCCACAGCTTTGTCAACATCTATTGCCCATTTATCTCTGTTATAATACTTAAACGTAGTCACTGCCACTCGATAAATTTATTTCCATGGGTTACACAGCTTAAGGTGAGGTCAGAAATCTTATGGCATAAGTCACTAATACATCCTAAGGCTTCTTAAGAAATTTTAATAGTAACAATCTTGAACAAATAGGTACCATATAGGAAATAGCCGTCATTCATCTTTGTATTGTTTCAACTATTAATAAGTGAATGAAAATAATTAATAATGATAATGATAACTAGTATTTAAATAGTGGTTTAATGTTAACAATGTTACTTGTGCTATCTCATTTGGTCCTCACATCAATGTGTGAGGTAGGTCCTATTATTATCCTCATTCTACCAATGAGGAAACTGAGGCTGAAAGAAGTTAAATGACTTGTCAGGGACACACTGCTAGTAAATTTCTAAGTTGGAGTTTGGTCCCAGGTCTTCCTGGCTCCAAATCTACCACTCTGTTCAATGTGCTGCTAAGCTATCTCCAAAGGAACCTGTGGTTCTTGGCAATATGGTAAAATGAAAAGGGCATTGTCCTTCCATTGAGAAGGTATAAGTTCAAATCTCAGATCCCATACTTACTTGCTGAGTGAGTCAAGACAAGATATTTACCCCCTCTGTATCTCAGTTTCCTTAGTTATAAATTAGGTGAATTGTATTTATGCTAACCCTCAACACAGAATAATTGAGGAAAATCCACCGAAAACTTTAAAGTGCTAAACAAGTGAGTTATTGTTGCTGTTAATATTTGGGGGGGAAATCGAGGGGAAATAGAGCAAATCTGCCTTAAAAATAATAGGTTCTTCTGTAATGGCCAATTCTGAAACTTTAATTCACACAACAAACATTTATTAAGTGCCAAATACTGTGCTATATATTGAGTTGATAACAACATATGACACAATCCCTACCCTGGAGAGCACTGATTACATTTGTATGCAGACAAATATAAAAGACAAGGTGAAATGTGGTAGGGATAAAGTTAACATTCAGACACAATACTAGAGGAAAATCTGAGAAGAGAGGTAATACTTTCAGACTGAAGGATCATGGGAAACCATGAAGAAAGGACTTCTGAGCTAAGTCATGAAGAACATAAGTAACGTCAAAGGTACAGATGATACAGAAGAGCAATGTGGGCAAAAGGGACGACACGTGTAAATTACAGTAATGGGAAAAAACATGTATTGGAAAATTTTGCAAAACTAAGCTCTCATTAGATTTCTTTCTCTAGGGTGCCCAGAGGAAAGAATACTGGGCATGGAGCCAGAAGATCTGAATTCAAATTTGGTCTCAGACATTTACTATGTAACTTAATATGTGTTTTCCTCAGTTTCTTTAACAATAAAATGGATAATAACAACACTTACCTTACAGGACTGTTGTGTGCAGCAAATGAAATAGTATTATTAGTAAAGTGCTTAGCACAGTACCTTATGCATAGTAGACACAATATAAATACCTATTCTTTCCCCCTTTTCTAAGAAGTCAATAATACCACTATGGAGGCATGCAGCGTAGCCAGCTATTCGATTCTTGTAAACCTCCTACAGCTGAGGTTCTTTCTTGTGGCTATGAATTTTGAGTTTCGGTTCTCAGGCTTCATCCCCTGCATCTTTCCTGATAATAAGATGGCAGCAGAATAACCCCAAAATCAGGAGTGCATCAGAGAATCACTGAATACAGGGAGTCAATGGTAGAGATACAGAGTAGTTACAGCATCCGTCAGCTGTCCGGGCCCGCAGGCAAATCTTAGTGATGTCTTCTTTCAAGATGCCTCTATTTAGTTCCCTAATCCAACCTATTCTTATTTCAAGAACTAAGTGTTATAGTATAGAAAGAGAAATTAAGCTGGAGTCAGAAGAGCTGGAGTTAAAGACCTATCACCAATTATCTATTTCAAAAACGGTAAACATTAGGTTGCATGAGGCATACAACATTCAGTGCTTCCAGAACCAAATTAAAATATAATTGGGAAATAGTTAACAAAATCAATAAAAATGCAATAAAATTTGCATAATATCACATTTTAGAAGTAAGGTAATATGGGGACCACAAGGACCCTTACATGTGGATTAGTGGTTCCTATTTCTATTTGAGTTTGACCCTTTGCTTTATAAGATTGTTAGTGAGTCATATGATCAAAGATTTCAAATTGGAAAAGATCTTAGATGTTGCCCAATACTGTCCTCTCTAAGGCACATAGTGATCATGCCTCATCCAAAGTGGCAAAGGAAGTAAGAGAAAGAACTGGGATATGAGCCCTGATGCTCAGAATATAAATCCAATGCTCTTTTACACTGTCTCTCACTATCTGTGTATTAAAACCTTCTTAAACATCAGTTTCCATGTCTATAAAATGGGGTTAATAATGCTTGTCTTACCTAGATCACTATGTTGTTGTGAGGGAAGTAATTTGTAAAAATCAAGATGATTTATCATAATAAGAAAGTGTATTTTTTAAACAGCCAACTATTATAGAAATGCTATTAGATATAATTTGTCTCTACCCCTAAGAAATTTGTCTTCCCTTTATGCCTAATCATTTTTTCTTTCTCAGTTCGCTTGAGGGAAGATGTCTGCCAACTTCTGGTCCTTGACTTCTCCTGAAATCAAAATCACTCCTTTACTCTAGCCATCTGGATACCTAGATTCTCTTTGATCTGAGGAGACGGACTAGTGTATTGGGCTAGGCTTCAATGCAGAAAATCTGTCCTCAAGTATTGCCTCTGCTACTAAATTTAGTTTGGCAACTAGTTGTATCTCTGTATAAGGCATTTAAATTCTCTAAGTCACAGTTTATTCATCTGTATAAAAGGGGAATAATAATACTTACACTTTAATTCACTGGATTATTATGAGCCTTAAAAACAGTGCAAATATTTATCTTTAGTATTACTATAGTAGGATCGATTAGAAGGGAAGTTAGTTGTCACAGTGAATAGAGTACTTGGCCCAAACTCAAGAAGACTCACCTTCCTGATTTTAAATCTGATGTTACAGACTTTATATATATATATATATATATATATATATATATATATATATATATATATATATATATATATATATACAGAGAGAGAGAGAGAGAGAGAGAGAGAGAGAGACTAGCTATATAATGCTTTGCAAGTCATTTAACCCTATTTGGCTCAGTTTCCTCATCTGTAAAATTAGCTGAAGAAAGAAATGATAAATCACTCCAGTATCTCTGCCAAGAAACTTCAAATAGGGTCATGACAAGTCAGACATAACTGAACAACAACTGAACATGAGCATTAAAAAGTCATTGAAAAGGATAGTTATGTGGTGCAGTGGATAGAGTACTGGCCCTCGAGTCAGGAGGACCTGAATACAAATCTGGCCTCAAACACTTATTAGCTATGTGTCCCTGGGAAAGTCACTTAACCCTATTTGCCTCAGTTTCCTCATCTATAAAATGAGCTATAAAAGGAAATGACAAACCACACCAGTATCTTTGCCAAGAAAACCCCAAATAGAGTCACAAAGAGTCACATTTGAAATTACTCAACAATAATAACAACAAGAACAAGCAGAATCAACAACTAACTCACAGAGAGAGGATAGTCTACTTTTTTCCCCTAAAAAGGCAATGAAGCTCTTCCTGAGTCTGAACTGACCCATGTGAATAAAGCTCAGACTTTTGGCACATCATCTTGGCTGCCCAAGTCTAAAAGCCCATCATAAGGGGAGTCTTGTGCTCTTCAGCCTTGAGGCTGGCTACTTATTGGGAATACCACCATGGCAAAAGAGGGATAGGGGCATTGTGTCTCAATATATCCTTATCGCGTATCCTTCCCAAATTATTGTTAAGTAAGCCTATTTTTTTTTTTTGTTAAATCTGGTTGTTTAGTCCTTCCAGTCATGTCTGTAGCTGAGGTCTTCCTGACCCTAGACCTGGCAGTCTATCCACTGTGCCACCTAGCTGCCCGATAAATCTTAAATGATCTTTAATTTTCTCATTTTGCTCCAATCTTGAGCCTGTATCACTGGACCACTGAGTCAGAACTAATTCAAAACTATAGATGAATAAGTAAATAAATAAGCACATTAAATTAAAATTTACTTCATGGTACTTGTGGATAATCTACTTATTTTAGAATATGAGTCAGTGAATTTGTCTTGGTTCCCATTCTTTTCTCCTTTTAGATTCTTGCCCTTGACATTTTTATCTCACCAGGTACCATGCATTCTATTGTAATCTCTACATAGATGATTCCCACATCTATACATAATATTAGGTAACATTTATGTAGCACTTACTGTGTTCCAGGCACTGAACTTTATGATTATTATCTCATGTAATCTTTAGCAATAACCCCAGGAGGGGGTGGAGCCAAGATGGCAGAACAGAAGCAGGAAAATTCCATATGACCCCTCTACAACCACCTTAAATACCTAGAAAAATGACTCTAAACAAACTTTAGGGCTACAGAATCCACAAAGTGACAGAAAGAAACAAACTTTCCTCTGAAGACAGGCCAGCAGGCCTGCAGGAAAGGTTTATCACAATATGCTTTAAGCTGAGCCTAGCCTCATGTGAGTCTGTGTGTTTTAGCCCCAGGAAGGCCCGACCAGCCTCAGCTAGAGGGACTTAGGGAGAGTGGATCACCAGCACCTATTTCGGTGTTCAGAATTATCAACCCATAAATGCCAAAGACAAAGTGAGAGGTCAGTGGACTTTGGGAACAAGGGTCCCAGGAGTGCAGTCTGGCTTCTGCTCCTGGGGGGTGGGAGGGGAAAGTGGCTGAGGCATGGCTGAACTGTAGCTCCTTCTTGAAGGATGTAGCTCCAGGAGAGAGAATTTTAAAATTATTGGACTACCTGAAATTCATGATCAAAAAAAGAACCTAGAAATCATCCTTCAAGAAATTCTCAAGGAAAACTTCCCTGATGTTTTAGAACCGGAGGGCAAAATAGAGGTTGAAAAAATCCACTGATCACCTCTTGAAAAAGATCCTCAAAAGAAAACTCCTAGGAATGTTATAGCCAAGTTCCAGAGTTCCCAGATCAAGGAGAAAAATATTACAAGCATCCAAGAAGAAACAATTTGAATACTGTGGAAACACAACCAGGATAACACAGGATCTGGCAGCTTCTACACTGAGGGATCGAAGGGCTTGGAATATGATATTCCAGAGGTCAAAGGAGCTGGGATTAAAACTAAGAATCACCTACCCAACAAAACTGAGTATCATGTTTCAAGGGAAAATATAGTCATTCGGTAAAATAGAGAACTTTCAAGCATTCTTGATGAAAAAACCAGAGATGAACAGAAAATTTGACATTCAGATACAGGAAGTAAGAGAAGCCTGAGAAGGTAAACAGGGAAAAGAAATCATAAGGAACTTATCAAATTCGAACTATGTACATTCCTACATGGAAAAATGATAATTGTAGGGGCAGCCAGGTGGTGCAGTGAGTAGAAGCACTGGCCTGAGAGTCAGTATGACCTGGAATCGAATCCCATCTCTGATACTTAGGACCACACCCAGAAATAACTGGCCATGTAACCTTGAGCAAGTTACTTAACCCCAATTGCTTAAAAAAATGATAATTGTGACTTATGAAACTTTTCTTAGTATGAGAAAAGTTGAAGGGGATATAAATGTACATATATACATATATGTACACATACATATGTATGTCTATATAGGAGGGAATGTGGGCATACAAATACATATGTGAGTGTGTGTATATATGTGTGAAGGTATACATAGACAGAAGGCACAGGATCAATTGAATAGGAAGTAAAGATACTTAAAAGGTGAAATTGAGATATGAGAGAGGAATAGAATGAGAGGAGATGGGGAGAGACAGAATGGGGTAAATTATCTCATATAAAAGAGGCAAGAGAAAAGTGTTACAATGGATGGGAAGAACAAGAAGGCAAAAGGGAATGAGCCAACCTTACTCTCACTGAATTTGGGAATGATATACACACTAAATAGGGTATCTCTCCTTACAGGAGAGTAGAGGGGAACGGTATGAGTGAGAGGATGATGGAAGGGAGGGTAGGTTGGGGGGGGACAGTTGGAAGCACACACTTTTGAAAAGGGACAGGGTCAAAGTAGAGAATAGAATAAGTGGGGGGTCGGGATAGGACAGAGGGAAATATAGTCAGTCTTTCACAATATATCCACTATGGAATAATTTCACGTAGCTACACATGTACAACCTATATTGAATTATTTATTTTCCCTGTAAGGGTGGGTGATGAGGGAGGAAGAGAAAGAATCTGAAATTCAAAGTTTTAAAATCAAATGTTTAAAAATATATATTATTACTTTTTTTATATGCAACTGGGAAATAAAATGTACAGGCACTAGGGTGTAGAGATCCATCTTGCCCTACTGGAAAGTTGGAGGGGGTAGGGGGGAGGATATAGGAGAGAGCAGATTGGGGGAGGGACTACACAGCAGGATCACTGTTTTGGGGTGGTGGGTAAGGGAAAGATGGGGAGAAAATTTGTAACTCAAATTCTTGTGGAAATGAATGATGTAAACTGAAAATAAACATAAAATTTAATTAAAAAAAATAACCCCAGGTGGAAGGTAGTAGTATTATCCCCATTTTAAAAATGAGGGAACTGAGACAAACCTCCTTGTCCAAGGTCACACATATAGTAAGTTTCTGAAGCAAGATTTGACACAGGTCTCCCTGATTCTAGGCTGTTTTCCATCCACTGTTCCACCCATCTGTCCCAAGTCCTAGTCCATCTCCCGAATGCTAGTCTCCTGTTACTACTAACTACCTCTCAGACATCTCAACAAAGGGTAATCTATAGACATCTCAAATTCATCATGTTTAAATTGGAACTCATTATCTTTTTCCTCTCTTCCAAATTTCTTTATTACTGTCAAGTGTACAACCCTCCTCCCAGTGACCCAGGCTCAGAATCTTGGTTTCATACTTGGTTTTTCACTCACACTCACCTGAAATATCTGATCTGCTCTTGTCTTATTTTTCGTACCTTCATAACATCTCATATATGTTCATTTACACTTCTTTCCACTCAAACAGTGAACACCTTGGTACAGGTCCTCCCCTCACACTTGTACATTTTTCCTAAAATAAATCTCCTTATCTTACCCAGGCTGGAAAGATAGTGGAAACCTACATCTCATCAGTCCAATTGGCTAAGATGACAAAACAGGAAACTGACAAATGCTGGAGAGGATATGGACAAATTGGAATACTAATGCATTGCTGGTGGAGTTGTGAACTGATGCAATCATTCTGGAGCACGGTCTGGAAATATGCCCAAAGGGCTATAAATAATTTCATACCCTTTGACCCAGCAATACCATTTCTGGGGTTGTATCCCAAGGAGATCATAGAAGTGGAAGGAATACCCATATGTACAAAAATTTTTATAGCAGCTCTTCCTCCCACTTATGGCAAGGAATTGGAAATTAAGGGGGTGCCCATCAATTGGGCAATGGCTGAACAAGTTGTGGTATATGAATGTAAGGGAATACTATTATGCTATAAGAAATGAGGAGTAGATGGACTTCATATTTACCTGGAGAGGCTTATACAAACTGATGCTGAGTGAGAAGAGTAGAACCAGGACAAATTTGTACACAATTACAGACACAATGTATGTTAATGACCAACTTTGACAGACTGGACTCTTCTCAGCAATGCAGGATTATAAGTCAACCCCAAAAGACTCATGATGGAGAGAGATGTCTATATCCAGAGAAAGAACTAGAAAGAACTGAGTTTGAATCCAGATTGAAGCAAACTACCTGCTCTTTTTCTTTTTCCTGTTTGGTTTTATTCCTCTTTACCATTTTTCATAACATCTGATAACAATTGTTCTTTATAACCTGACTAATGTCTAATGTGAAAGTATTTGCAGATCCTATACTTGATTGTATGCCGTGGGGGGGGGGGAGGTGAGGAAGGGAGAGAAAATTTGAAACTCAAGGAATTGTGGAGCTTAATCTTATAAACTAAAAGTAAACAAATTAATAAAGAAAAAAAAAGAAAGTGGCCACCTGTAATGTCATGCCAAGGAAAGGCAACTTCCCAAGGTTCAAAATACCAGCATAGGTGCTCTCCATTTTATTCAGTGACCAACCAAGAACAGAGAAGATTAAAACATGACATCATTCAAAATACAGCATTTACTAAGTGTGATTCAATAATCTCCAAGGACTACCCCACACCAGGACCTTCCAATCATTCAATCAATTACAAAGTCCCTGTTCTAAATACTACTCCACCCCTAGGCTGTACCTTCATTTAGTCCACCACAAAACCCCTCTTCTCAAATGGAGATTGGTTTCCAAACATAAGTAAAGTACCTTCATTTGTTCAATCACAGAGCACAAAAAGGTCAAAAGTTCCCCACCCCTGGATCACAATTGAATCTACCCCAGAGTTACATCAAGTTTAAGCACAGCACTTAATACCCAAATGGAGGTCTTTTCTTCATCTTGACAGGAGGCAAGTTCTCAGCAATCTTAGTTCCTGGGGAGACAAGGCTTAGCAAGGCCACAAGATACATTGCCAGTCCCTTCATTAATTCATCCTCTGTCTGTAAAACAGTCCTAGAACCCCTGAAAACATTAGCAAAACCCTCTCCCAGGATTTCTGTAAACATACAACAAGAAAATCCTTCTTCAGGGCTTCTGAACCAACAGAAAGGTTCCCAGACCCCTGCAACAACAGCACTGTCCTTCACCAGTGGACAGTATTCACTCTCTGTCTGCAGGACAGTCTCAGTAGCTCTGAACCAACAGAAAGGTTGCCAGACCCCTGCAACAACAGCACTGTCTTTCACCAGTGGACAGTATTCACTCTCTGTCTGCAGGACAGTCTCAGGGCTACTTAACCAAAAGCCAGGTTCCAGGACTTCTTCAACAACAGGACTGTCTTTCACCAGTGGACAAATCTGGCAAAACAACATCAAAAGAGACAGACAAAGTACCAGCAAAACAGCCATGTCTCCTCAGTTCTTGGCAGCTCCGGGGACAGGTCTCAAAAGTCCAGGGCGATTCAAAGTGGCCCCCAGCAATTCTCTCAGTCTTTCTCTGACTCCACGAGGTGCTGCTTCCAAAAAGTTCTTCTGCCTCTCTCTTGTGTCTCTCCAAATCTATGTCACCAGCTCCTCCCGGTTCAGGACTTTCTTTTCACATCAACAAGTCCATCCCACAGGTGGGATTAACAAACTCTGGGTTTTAACACAATCAATTTGAAAAACCAAGCCAATACAGGGGAATCTTTAAATGCCATTACTATCACACCACCTAGAGACCTATTTGTATTAGTGATCCTCATGGTAGTTTTGATGTGACCTGACCCAAATTTGTTCCTCCTTGAGCTTCTTGGTTCCCTGCCCCAACTCCATCAACATATTGGTGTCATCTTAATTCAGACACGTGATCACCTTAAACTTACTGCAGCTCAGAACCCTAGAAACTCAAATGATATACCAGACTCAACATGCCCTCAAACAGGATTGTAGGTATCTAATATACCATCATGCCTAGCTTCCATATTTGTACTATGTTAATAGCCGATTGCTTGATCTTCCTCCTTGGATCCCTCCCCAGTCTGATCTAGTTACCATTCAGGTTTTTTGCTTAGTCATTTTTCAGTCGTGCATGATTCTTTGTGATCCCATTTGGGGTTTTCTTGGCAAAGATGCTGGAGTGACTTGCCATTTCTTCCCTCAGCTCATTTTACAGATGGGGAACTGAGGTAGACAGGGTTAAGAGACTTGCCTAAGGTCACACAGCTAAGAAGTAGCTGAGCCTGGATTTGAACTAAGATTTTCCTGACTACAGGCCCAGTGTTCTATCCATTGTGCCACCCAACTGCCCTCCACTCAGTTACCAAAGTGATTTTATTAAAGCAAAGTTCTGATCATGCTAGCCCCCTACTCAATAAACTCCATTGACTCCCTTGAGAATCAAACATAAAATGCTTTGTTTGGCTATTTGCAGCCCCTCACAGCCTGACCCCTTCCTACTTTTCTAGTCTTGCTACTCCTATGCCCTCCTCATACTCTGCGGAGCAGCAAAACTGGTGTTTTTCCCGTTCCACCTTCACAACACATTATTCCTTGAGGCCATGCCTTTTCACTCACTGACCTCCTTGCCTGGAATCTTTTCTATTCCCATTTCTACCTCTAAGCTTCCTTGACTTCCTTCAAAATTCAACTCAAACCCACTTTCTGTAGGAAGTATTTCCTAATCATCTCCCTCTAACACTTCCCACTTTCACTGCTAATACCTTCCCTCGGAGATTACTTTCTAGTTATTCTATATCTATCCCTTATGTACAATACCACAATGTCTTCCCCATTAGACTATGAGCTCCTTCAGGGCAAGGGCAATGTTTTTGCCTTGCTTTCTATCCCTAGAGCTTATCACAGTGTCTGGCACATAGTAAGCACTTAATAAAATGCTTCTTGATTGACTGAATCATTTGGTTTCTCCTGGAGGAGAAAGAAAGAAAATAAAAAGAACGTTGTATTCTCCCACTTCTCGTGTGTATAGCTCATAAAAGGGATGTGTATAATTGAAGTACCTTTCATCCAATTTCCCAGAAACTCTCAACTGTTGGAAACCTGACAGTATCTTGTTAGAATTTGGAGAAGGGAGGAGTGCATAAGCAAGATTGCAGAATGGAACTGAACTTACCTATACTTATAAAATAATAATAATCAACACTGTTTAACAGGTGAAATGTCATCTTATCATAAGTATATATAACTAACTTTCCCGCTGTAAAAAATTATGCATTTAAAAAGCTTTGGCCAATGTATCTTTGCCTGAAAAGAATCAATCAGCAGGTGTATAAAGGCTACCATACAGTACATATTGGAAGCCATCAGTGTAATTACTACATAAAGGTCCAAAGACACCCTGCTTTTTCCTCTGGCTCTAGACTTACTAATATTGGCTTGTAAGAACAGTTGTATGATCTTTGCACCAATTTTAACCACCCTTTTTATTGGAATAGCATTGACATCGCCATCCATAAGCTAAAGTTAAAATAATATTTCTGACTGATCTTATTCAACTTCCTCATCAATAAAATCAACAAACATTTATTAAATTCCTATTTAAAGCTTTGATAACCAGAATATACTGTAGAATGGTGAGAATAATTATTATTTTTATTCTCCTCCTCTGAAAGGAGCACATATAGACTCAAACATAGCAGTCAACAAGTTCAAATTAAGGAAAAAGTTTTAAGTGAAAAACTATGATGTACTTTGTAAAGTAAACCTGCCAATCACATTTTCTCTATATTACCTTCAGGCTGCATGTTTTGTGAATTCCTTGCAAAAACTATTAGTAAAGTTGAAATTATCCTAATTTCTCCTTCAAACACTTATGCCATCAGGGTTGTTATCAAGATGGGTAGTCCCTACATTAACAGAGGCCACCATTCCTCTGAAACTTGTCAAACTGTCTTCAAAAGTAACTGTGGCTGAAATTTTACAATCCCATAACCAGTTTAATGAAGAGTTTGAACAAAACCCCTGGACATTGTCTCCGGTGTAAGAGACATATAGTTTATTATCAGAGTAAATATTTGGACTCTTTCTGTTCAACAGGACTTTCCCAAGCTTGTGTTCAAACAATGAGAACTTTAGTCACCTCCAAACCACAATGAGACATCAGAATAGGAGTAGGGAAAAAACAAGTTGGTTTCACTTGTATAAAATATTCAAGGGTGAGTATGAGAGAAAAGAGGATTGAATTTAGCACACCTCCCATATCTTGATCTGGATGGCCCCAGAAAGCTTTCCTTATAATAAAATAATAACAGTAAACATTCAAACTACACACACAATCCTTTAAGATTTACGCAAAATGTCTTGATATTTGCCTATTGTGGAATCTGAAAGGTAATGTTGTATAGTGGAAAGTGGACTTGGATTCAGCAAGGATCTGGGTTTGAATCTGGCTTCTGATATGTATTATCTGTGTGATCATGGAAAACTCAATAACCATGATAATTCTAACTGTCTAATCCATCAAATGAGGATGACAAAAATAGTACCTATTTACCCATAGCTAGGTGGCTTAGTGAATATATTACTGGGCCTGAAGTCAGGAAGGACTCATCTTGGTGAGTTCAAATCTAGCCTGAGACACTTACTAGCTATATAACCCTGGACAAGTCACTCAACTGCCTCAGTTCCTCACCCATAAAATGAGATGTAAAAGGAAATGGCACACTGCTGAAATATCTTTGCCAAAAAAACCCAAATGCAGTCACAGAGTCAGACATAGCTAAAAAAAAATAGCCGAACAACCTTACTCTCAGAGCTGTTCTGAGAATAAAGTGAAATGATGTATGTAAAGCACTACATAGATGTCAGCTGTTATGAACAGGTACATCCCTACTTTTCACTTCAGTCTTTTCACTTTTCTCTCCTATGACAGGTGCCACCAAGTTACCAGGAATCTTGCCCCCAAACCAATTAGAGGCAAAAATAGTTGGCAGGATTTTTGGGGAGGACACTATTCTTTGAAAAGAATGAACCAAAGGAATAGCATCTAACCTTTGTATCGGACCCCATAAGAGTGATAAGCTAAATATAATCCACTCTATTTATTGGGAGGTGCAACTTTCAATAATCTCAACCATCTGTACCTGACCATGAATCTATAAATAAATGAAACACATTTCCTAAGGAAATAGCTCTTAAAAGGCGCTCTCTCTGCAGAAGAGTCACCCTCAGGCAAGAAGGGGGTTCTAACTGTGTATAAAATTAAATTGAATGATTTAAGAAGTCTAGTCATTTACTTCACTTCAAGCAGTAGAGGAAAGCAGGTTAGAGAAGGAATGAGTATAGATATTGGGTGCAGGCAATGAGTCTGAGGTGCTTAGGAGCTGAATTAAATTAGCTAAAATTTTAATGAGGGAAGATATTGGAAAAAGTAGAAAACTGGAAGGAGGGGTCTCTGGACTAGAGGGAAACTCATGCAACTTGCAATCAGAAGACATCTATAGGAAGTCCACTTCTTATACTTGTTTCACACCCTAGAAAAAGTAACTTAAACTTCCTAGATCTTAGTTACCTCATTAAAAAATAAATCAGTTCAATTAGAATTTAGAAATCAGATTTTTTTTAATAAATGAATTTGAATTGGACATATTTTTAAGATCAGTGCTACAATCCTATGACTCAAAAGCCATGAACTTTAGAGCAATCTGAGGCCATTAAGTTAGGAGGGGCATATAGGCCTAGGCACATCAAGCACCCTCTTTGTCAAAAAAAATGTACCAATACACAAAATAAATTATGTCTATGATAATAGCCCTAAATCATTAAGAAAATGTTAAATAACATTCAACATGATTTGCAGGGGACAAGAAAGAAAAAAATCAAAAAGTACCTCAACTTAAAAAGGTAAAAATAAAAGGAAATTATAATGTTTAAAAGACTAAACTGTAGATTCCTTAGAAAATTCACTTATAGCACCTTTCTCAAGGATTTCAGTTTAAACAGACATTAGTGAAGGTAAGTTACTGTAATGGTGATGGGGATTTGAAGATCTTCCCTGCCCCTTGTATTGGCAATCAAAGATGTATTTAGCACCTTGTTTTAAGTTCACATATTGTATCAACCATTAAAATTCAGAGTGGAATGAACTTGCTGATGTAACAGGAAAGGGCTGAACAGGGAGGAGCTAATACCATATATAAGGAAAAGCCCAAGCTAGAAAGCCAGAATTGCTGTGAGAGAGAGAGAGACAGAGAGAGACAGACAGAGACAGACAGAGAGAGAGAGAGAGAGAGAGAGAGAGAGACAGACAGACAGA
>NW_027186304.1:17028841-17050649 GCF_028583685.1 Petaurus breviceps papuanus
AGAGAGAGAGAGAGAGAGAGAGAGAGAGAGAGAGAGAGAACCGCTCGTATCCTGGGAGCTTCTGATAGCTGCTGCAAGTTGGGAGCTACTGGGAGTCAGAGTTTCTGGGAGCCAGCAAGAACTTCTGGGAGCCAGCCAGAGCTGCTGGAAACGAGAACTGCTGGGAGACAAAACTGCTGGAAGCAAGTAGCATGGAGGCTGAGCTGCTTCTGCTGGAGAGAGAGAAGAAAACTGAGAACTGAGAATTGAGAAGAACTGAGAAACAGACAAGAGAGGAGAACTGGGAGGAAGCATGGCTGTGTTGTTGGTACTTTGTCTGTTTTGATGTTACTTTGTAAGATTTGCTGATAGAAGACATTGCTGTTCTTACAGAAGCCCTGGGCCCTTATTGTTGGTTCAGAAGCCCTGAAAGAGGATTTTCTTTTTGTATGTCTACGGAAATCCTGTAGGAGGGTCTTTCTGATGTTTTCAGAGGTCCTGGGACTATACTGATGATGTGTATTGATTCCTCAGACCTTGTTGTTGGGTCTATGTTGATTTCGCAGTCAGAAAGTGAATTGATGAGGATGCCAGCAATGTTCATGAATGTTATTGTGCCTTTGTTAAGCTTTTCCTTCCAAGGAACAGAAACTGTGAAGTACTTGAGATAGGCCAGACACTGTGAGTTTCAACATGGAACAGGAACTGGAAAAGGAGCTGGACGAAGAATTGTGAGCTGCTTGCCTTTGAACACAAGTGAAAGTTGAATGGATTCAAATTGGAGCTGGACCCATGGAAGAGGAACCATGAAAGCTGAGAGCCAGCATTGAGTCAAGATGAAAAGACCTCTCCTTGGGTATTTAATTCAAACTGAAAAGATAATGATTTACTGTGGCCTAGGGGTGGGAGGACTTTGTACTCTGTATCCTGTACCTTTTCAAGATGACTAAATTAAGGATGATTGGAAATTAATCTCCAATTAAGAAGAAAGAAGATCTTTTGATTGAAGAGATTAAGACAATGTGCCCTAGGGGTGAAGAACTTTGACCTTTGTACTTTGTATCTATTGAGGAGGTTTGCCTCCTTAAGGATGATTAAATTAAGGACTTACTAAATGATTGAGTTACTAAATGATTGTACTTTGTTTAAAACTATGTGGCCACTTTGGTGAAAACTATGAGGCCATTTTAGTGATGAATTGTTATGTCAGATTTCTGTGAATGTTTTGCTTTAATTTGCTACTGAATAAATAGGGAGTTCACTATACTATGTAATCAGAAACTTGAAGTTATTCACAGCAGCAGTCCTCTGGAAAGTTGCTCGTGCTTGGCTTTACAGTTACTGAATGGAAAGATTCATGAAAGTAGAAATTACTTTTAAAAGAAACTCTTCAGGAGAGAAGATTCTGGGAAGATGGCAAAGTAGGTCAGAAAATTCCAAGATCTCCAGATTCACCCTACAAAAGAGATAAAATAGCTCCTCAGGGCTAACATAGAGCAGTAAAAAAAAATAAATAGCAGTAGGGGCAGAAGAGTGGTCTTCTTGGAACAATTGGAGATCTGAAGAAAAATCTCAGGATGAGGTGTGATCCTTGTGAAGAATAAAAACCTCCAACCTATTTCTGCTTCAACAACAAGCAGGGAGCCCTGTGATTAGCTGGGTTGGGAAGCCGTGTTGGCCCCAGCTACAGGTACTTTTTTCCCCAGAACAGTGAGGGGAGTTGGGTGTCTAAGCTGGGGAAGATTCAGGGAACCTCTGCTGACAAGGAACACCAGACCCAGCTGAAGTGCTGTGGAGACACAATCCAGGGCGAGAAGGAGCTAGCAGACATCTGGTGAGTACAGAAGCAGGAGGGCAGGAAAACTGCTGACTGTGGGCACTTATGGAGGGCTCGGTTTTGGTTCCAGACCACAGGGGAAACCTGAAGGAAGATCTGAGTTCAGAGGCACCATTCCCCCATACCCTAGGCTTCAGGCAATCACGAAAAATAAATAAATAAATATGCTGCTATTAAAAAAAAATCAGGCAAAGGAGGAAGGATTCAACCATAGAAAGTTACTATGGGAATAGAGAAGACTTGGGTTTGTCTTCAGAGAAGTAAACTGAAGCAAAGAAATGTTCTTCTATCCCAGAGTGGTCACCTGCCCAAAAAGAATTCACAAAAGAACTTTTAAAAGATTGTAAAAATCAAATGAGAGACATTGAGGAAAAACTTTTAAAAAGAAAAGAAAATGCAAGAAAAAGAAGAAGATTGTGAAAGAAAGTCAACTGATTAGAAAAGGAGATCCAGAGACTTAAGGAAGAAAACAACTGCTTGAAAGACAGAATTGGGCAAGGGGAAGCCAGCAAAGTCATAAGAGACCAAGAAATAATAAAATAAAATATAAAGAATAAAAACAAATAGAAATGTGAAACATCTCATAAGAACAAAAAATCTGGAGATAAGATCAGATCTGGAAACAGATCAAGGAGAGAAACATAAGAATAATTGAACTACCTGAAGTCTATGATAAAAAAAGAATCTTGATACAATAATACAAGAAATAATTAGAGACAATTGTCTCTAATTATATATTCTACATAGTCTACTATTCTAATTATATATTCTACATATATATGTGTGTGTGTAACTGTATGTATGTATGGGTATATGTATGTATATGTATATCTTTGTGAGTACATGTCTCTATATATGTATATTTACATATATGTGTGTATGTATGTGTGTATGTATGTATACTATGTGTATGTGCATGGGGGAGTGCTTAATTGTAGCCTTCTGGATGGGAGGAGGAGGAGAATAAAGTAAAAGTGCAGAGCAGAGAACAAAAGAAAACTTATAAGGAAGCAAAAAAAAGATGGACAGCTCTGAACACAATGTGTCATATTATATAGGTTTTTTTAATGGAAATTTATTGCTGTATATTTGAATCCTTTCTCATGTTCTGCTATGCACATGGCCATGCTGTTTTTTTCTTTTCTTGTATTATTTTAGTTTTAGTTTATATTATTTTTCTTGTATTATTCAGTTTTAGTATTTAAGTTTGTTTTTTTCTTATTTTGTATTTAAGTTTAAATTTTTTTTTAATTTACAATTTTTTTCTTTCTTAGGATGACTCCCTGACATTTTTACACCTCAAAGCAACTAAGTATTTCATTATTTTTCCTAATTATCCAAAGCTACACAGGACAAATATAGATGATTTCCCTGAAATGATAATATTTCACAAAAAAGAAAGACTTCCCTGATATAGGAAGAGAGCTATGGAGTATGGAGCCACAGGATGCCTGCAGCAGAGCAGAAATCATGAGTTTGCACTTTCAAATAGAAGTTTGCAGGAAGAAATATGTAAGGAATAATGAGAATGCTTCAAAACATGTAGAATATGTAAATGTGATATAATAATAATAATAATATAGGACTCTAATGTTTACAAGGCACTTTACAAATATTTTCTCATTTTATCCTCATCACAGTCCTGGGAAGGAGCTGATATTTTCTGTAATCCCATCTACATTATCCTATGTTAGCTCTTTCACCCATCTTTGAGGCACCCAAAGATCTCATAAACATGCCACCTATAATTGTATGTAATCCATTGACAGAAAATTATACCTTCTCTTATGACTTGCTAGCTGTGGATTATTGGGTGAGTAACTCAACCTTACTTGGCTTTAGTTTTCTTATCTGTAAAATGGATGTGATGGCATCTTTACTATCTACTCTTGGGGTTGTTGTGACAGAAATTTCCCGTAAGTCTTAGGGTGCTACAGAAATGTGAGTAATTATTGTTATGATCATTGAATTACTAGAAATCTTTGTCTATAAAACTGGGAAAATATTTGTATTATCTAACTTAAGGCTTCCTGTATGCGTCAGATGAAATTGAATAAATAAAGTCCTTTGAGGACATAAACTACAATAAAGCATAAGATTATTATCTGCCACTTTCACACATTCTTTTAAACCATCAAAAACTGAGAGACAAATGAGAAATTATTGGATCTTCCTGATGAAGAGCTTGCTCAGCTGTGTTGACAAGTGTCTTTCATAAGGGGCATGTGTCTTGCTCTTGCTTATCTGAAAACTTTGGTTCCAAATATGAAACTGTGAGCTATGCTTCATTTGTCTCAGCCTATGGTGTCCTGAGTGTCACTTGATAATTGGAAAGCCCTTGATCCTTAATGATTGCTCTAATGTATTCATATGCCTCACATAGCCCTTCTGAGCTCCTCAGCAGTCTAGGAAGCCTTAAGTATAAACAGCAGGGCTATTTAATAGAACTGTTTTGCTACAATGGTTTTGTAATGTGAATGCATTTTTACTTAAAAAACAAGGCATTCTGAAAGGAACTGCTACCTCTGAGCTGAAGGGAGCAGAAGCCCATCCTTTCCACCATATAAAAGAGCTTGCAGTGGTTCTGGAGTGTGTCCATTATGTCACACTTATTTGTGCTGTGTTTTTTTTTTTTCCATAGGATTGTACAAATACTGGAAAGAAACATTTGCAGAGTTTGCCATAACAATTAGTAAATGCAGATTTCATGATGGCACTGATTTTCCCAGGCACTCTAAGGAAATTCACAAGGTCATTTTTTGAAGCCAATATAGCTTTCAATATTGACCCTTTTCTCCAATAAACCATGGAGAATATGGTGATGACTGACCAAAGGGTCATCTGTAAGTTTGAAAGAGCTAATCAAGATGTGCCTTACAGACTCTAAGTGTAGCTGATTTTCTGAGGAAGTACAAATATAATATCAGAAAATAGAGTGCAATCCATTATTACTTGGATAAGGAAAATATTGCATTAGCTTTTATAATTATTTTAATCCTCAAAATGCAGGAAATAAAGTCAAAGTACTGGATCATTTTGATAAATAATGAGATCTGGGGTCCAGAAGTTTATTTAAAACTGGAAAGAAATTTAGAGGTCATCAAGTCTAAACTCTTCATTTAACAAATGAAGAAACTGAGGCCCAGAAAATTTATAGTTATTAAATGGCAGAAGCTAGATTTGAACCCAACTCCCCTAATCTTCAATGTAGCACTTATGATGAGCAGTGTAATTTGGTAGCTCTTTAAAGTTTTTGAAGCACTCACCCCACAACATCCCCGCAAAACAGCAATTACTTCTAATTTATAGATAAAGAAATTAAGACTCAGAGAGAAGAAGTGACTTTCCCATGTCATACAGCTAGCAAATATCTTAACCAGGATTTGGATTTATCTCCTAATTCTAAAACTCATGGTCTTCATCTCCCTTAAAGATATGTATGCCATTTATTCACATTTGGCCCTGTTTCCCACCATTGACATGTTGAAGATATTCCTCCATTTGCAAAATGTAATTGTATCTGATCATCCTTTCTACCAAACCAATTTCAATCTTCCTTGATAAACTGGCAGAGGACTACTGGGGAAGGGGAAATCAAGGGAGCATTTAACTTGCTTTCCAGTAATTTAGATAATTTTATTAGTGGCTGCATTTCCCCCAAGGTAGAACTGGCCTCAATTACTACTTCAGTATACTCAGAGGGAAAGGACACAAGAGACTGATTTCATTTCCACATTTCTATCCTGCTTCATGAGCACTTCACACAATAATATTCCAATTGGAAAAAGTAGGAATCTGACCCATTTTTTCAACATTTTGTCCATCACTCGATATATTAGCAAACAAATAATAAGGCAATCCTGTTGGTGGTATCATATGTTGCCCTGAATCCTTCTCCGCCCCTGCTCCCTCACAAGTAATATGTCATTGTTCACATCCTAAAATTGTACCCCAGCAATCAAAAGAAATTAGTTGTTTTTTTGTGGAACAGAAATCATAGAAACCATACCTCTTTCCCACCTGCAAATCAATAGGCACAGCAGGACAAGGGACATACCTCAAAGTTTGGTTTAATCTGGTGATTATTTCAAAGAAATCCAGGTGCACAACATATTGCACATCTGTATGGAACAGCTCCCAGTCTGCTGGCACAATAGGACATCTTGCAAGGTCTTAAGTTTCAGAAACAAAGATCCTTTTGACAAAGTCACATAATATCTTTGTTCCCAATGCAATAACGACCATTCTTCTGTTCGTAGACTTTTCCTCTAAGTTCCCAAAGTAGGGTTGGTATACAGGCCTAGTGGGAGTAATAACGAAGAACCTTCAGGGTTCATGAGAAATTGTAAAGTAAGTTAACTGTTTCAGGAAAATATGAATATGCAAACCTGGCTCACATGGTATGCTAGAGTACCTCTTGCCATGATTCTACAGCAGAACAAATCAGCCAGCTCCTGGGAAAACTATCAGGCTCCATAGCTTCCTTCACTATACCTTAGGGGCATGAAAGTGACATATCACTAACTGGTGAGCAATTTATAAACCATTGCCTTCAGCACTCCTATTTTTACCACAAAGGAGTAACTAAGCTGCTTTCCTCTTACCTTTAACATGGCATACTAGAAATACTATGTTTTCCTATTCAGGCCCTGAAGTTGAATAGATCACTCTAGATCAGGGCTTCTTAAACTTTTCCCACTCACAACTCCCTTCAGTGCTTCTTAAACTGTGGGATGCAACCTCATATGGCGTTGTGACCCAGAGATCATTCAGAAATGGCAAACCACCCTGAGAAAGTCAGAGCTTTGGGTTGAAAGGTTTTCACCAGAAAATCTACCTTAGAATTAATTACCTGGCAATTGTTCAATGTTGTAATGCTTTGCCAGAGCTCAGCATGCTTCATTGTCATTTTTAATGGATTACAAGAATGAAATACCTACTTCTTCCAGGTTGTAGGGAGATTCTCAGAGATGCCCTTAACAAAGATATTTAAACTTAGTTTAGAAAAAGTAAACTTGAAAAAGTAACAATCTACAGAAAAGAAGTCTATAGATCAAATTACATATCATTAAAGTCTCAGAATATTACAATATTTCATCATAGCATGAGACTGATTCTTGGCTTTGAAGGTTTTGCCAATGGGATACATGCTCTAGTGGACCTACCTACCAAGCTGGAAAGGCTTTGAGGATGGACATAGTAATGGGCTCTGTATCTGTCATCAAAGGACTGGCTTGTTTGCTTGGAAAAGTTCATTACCATAAGGTTGGCTACAGAACCTCATGAATATTATCTATTTATGTGTAAAAAGATTGTAATATTTGATGATAGAAAGAATACCGACAGAGAAAAAATAAATGTACTTTTGAAGTTTAAGAAGAATCATAGTATCTCAGAGGGACAAAGGCTCAACCCCATTTAAAAAAAGTTTTTAATGTATGAAATAAAAGAAGTATTTCCTTAACATAGTACAAAAAAAAATATGGCACATGGAGCTACAAATCTGCTATGTACAACTTGCTATTCCTTTCAAACATACAACAAAATTATCATGTAAATTACTTTTTTCCCTCCCTTTTTTCTACACACTCACACACACACACACACACACATACATACACATGCAATTATGCTATACATCTATTTACCAGTTCTTTCTCTGGATACAGGAAGCATCTTTCATCATATGTCCTTTATAATTAATTTGGGTATTTATAATAGTCAAAATGACTTATTCACTCAAAGTTATTCTTAAAACAATTGCTACTACTGTATACAATGTTCTCTTGGTTATGCTCATTTCACTCTTCATTATTTCATGCAAGTCTTTCCATGTTTTTCTAAGACGACTGAACTCATCATTTCTCATTGCACTCACATCGCACTCATATACCACAACTTGTTTAGCCATTCCCCAATTGATGGACATCCATTCAATTTGCAGTTCTTTGCTACCATAAAGGGAGCTTCTAAAAACATTTTAGAACAAGTAGGGTTTTCTTTTCCTTTTTCCATATTAATCTTTGGAAATAGACTTGGTATTGGTATGGTTGGGTCAAAGGGTATATATAGTTCAACCCCTTAGTGAGAATTATATACAACAGATTTTAGGGAATGACATTTAATAAAAGTTCTCCTTATCTGAGGGCTCCCTCTACCAGCAGAGATTGTAATGCATCTATGATACAACAGATGATTCACCATAGTTACTGCAGCCAAAAACAATCATCTCTCTGTTGGTAACCTACTGAATTTATTTAGGCTGGTCCTTGGATGAAAGATGACAGATATTCAGCACATCACCAGACCAGAGTCAAAACCATTCCAGATTTTTAGGAGCTGCCATACTCTGCCATTATAGTTTTTTTTTTAACTAAAGTCACCTCTATGGCATGATAAAGAAGCGGGGCAAAACTTTAAAGGGAAAATATTAGTAATTGCACAGCTACATATAGCTAAGATGTTGGAAAGGGAAACTAATTACTTATAGAAAAAATTAGGTTGAAAATTCTAGTAACTAGGGTTTAAGTAGAATAAATAATGTAGAACGTTGGTACATCTTGGAAGGGGGTAACATTTAAGTCCCCAATGATCAAAAATAAGGTACCTGTTTATTGCAAAGGAGAGTAATCTGGGTATGGAAACCAGCAGGAGATATCAGTCAAGTATCAGTATCAGTCAAGACAAGATGGTATGGGGGAAAAAAAATTGGAGAATTGGAAAGAAAAGTCATCATACCGATAAAGATATCCGCAGTGAGAAATATTAGAGGAGGGGGTTCACACTGTTGAGTGTAGTGCAATGTTTTCCCAGGAGTTGGCTGAGTGGTTCTGCTATAGAATCATGGAAAGAGGTACCCTCGCATACCATGTGAGCCAGGTCTGCATGTTCATATTTTCCTGAAACAATTAACTTATATTGCGGTTTTTCATGAAACCTGAAGATTCCTCTTTATTACTCCCACCAGGCCTGTGTACCTACTCAAATTTGGGAACTTAAGAGGAAAGGGCTACCAAGGGAAGAATGACCATTATTGCATGGAACAAAGGTATTACATGACTTGGTCATAAGGAATGTTGTTTCTCAAATTTAAGACTATTCCGTGTGCTCTTCACTGGATGTCCTACTGTGCAAACAGAGTGGGATTTGTTCTATACAGATGTACATTATGTTGTGCACCTGGATTTCCATGAAATAATCACCAGATTAAAGCAAATTTTGAGGGATTTTCCTTGTCCCGCTAGATGTAGATGGGAAAGAGGTACGTATGGTGTCCAGGATTTCTGTCCTACACAAGTTCTCTTATTTCATTATCTTATTTGGTCCTATGAGGGAAGACAGGAAGGGCATTATCAACTCTGTTTTACAGTCAAGGAAAGAGAGACACAGAGAGGATAAATGCTGAATCCTACACCAGGGTGAATAGGAAGTAGTCTGTCACCAGGACAGGTCACCAGTTTTTATCAGCTTATAAAAAGCCTTAAATGGAGTCCCCCCCAAGAATACATGCTTGGATATGTTAACATTTTTTTATATCAATAGTTTGAATAAAGACAGAAGAATGCATATGAAGTTTTTAAATGACAATAAGTTGGCAAGAATAGCTAACACATTAGATGACAGAGTCAGGATAACAAAAGTTCTTGACAGGCTAGAACATTGTGATAAATGTAAAATCTTATGCAAGATATAGACCTTTTGAATAGAGGGAAGAGAAATATATGCAAACTAAATTATGTAGAATCAACAAGATTTGGTAGGGAGAGAAGGAAAGTGAGGAGCCAAGGATAACTCTAAGTTTGAGAACCTGAGTGCTGGAAAAATGGCAGTTCCTTCTCAAGAAATAGGGAAATTTAGAAATGAAGACAGGGAATTTCAAGTTAGACATGGTGATTTTGAGATAACTATTTGACATGTAGGTGGAAGTTTCTCATAGGAAGTTAATGATGATAGAAGACAATTCAGAATAATGATTAAAGCCATGTGAAGACTATAGTTGAACCTTTTGAGTTAATGAGCTCCACAAGAGACATACTGTAAATGGAATACTAGACAATCCAGGAGACAACATCGGGTGGGCACACTCTTGCTTAGTCAGTGATAGATAAATGATTATCCAGCAAAGGAAAGTAAAAAGAAGTGGTTAAGTAGAAAAAACTGTTAAGTGCCAGGAGGTACAAGCAAGTAGAAATGTATTATCTATGATGATTTGATGTGGAAATTGGCATTAAAAAAATCTCCCAGCAAATGTGTCATCAAAAACAAAAGGCAAGTCAGACATATAAGGGTGAGGCCTAACAGATAATGCTTCTAGCCTTTGGTGCCATGGACAGAGGCAGCAGGAAAATTCCGCACATGTATGACTCATGCTGGATTTACATGAAGCTGAGCCACGTTTCTTTTCTGAGGAAAGCATGGGGGAAATGAAGAGTAACAGAGTAATGAAAGAGGAGTGGAGTTACCCAGATAATCATTTGAAGCTGACTACTATGAAAGTTCATTGCTGTTTTTCTGCTTGTTTTGGGAAAGCAGCTCAAGCTCTGGGGCTTATGAAAGAGCATGACCGAATTGAAATTTCCCTTGAAACTAAACTCATGAATGTGTTACTGTGTGTTTCCCTTGAGACGATGACCTTTGGGATATTTCCTGGAGCCTTGTATACATTTTCCCTTCCATTGTGTGTCTTGTGTGCTGTGACTCCTTTTAGAACTGCCACCATTAACTGGGGTAAATCTTCCACTATTAGGCAGAATCCATGACAATATTCTCCCTGAGAGAGCCAAGGATTATATCTGTGACACAGTATTGTTATGAGTGACTGCCATATCTCCCTCATAAAGAGCTTAAGTCCCTGCAGTGCTACACCAGTATGCTGAGAAGTTCCTCTAGGGAAGATGGACATGAACAGGAAGGGAGAATAGGAGAAATAGAGGAAGAAGGAAGGAACCAATAAGTAAACCCATATCTAAGTAAAGAATGATTCTAAGATTTTTGTTTCTTTGTTTTGTGTCTTTTTTATTAGCCTTGCAATTTCATCAGTCCCACAATGATTGCTCAGTAAAAAAAAAAAAAACTTTCCACAATCAATGTAAATCAGCAACTTTTCTGCAACATGAAGATTTAGAAAGCTTCCTTTCACACTAAGAAATTAATTGACTTGACAGTATGCCTTAGAGCCAGGACTTGAATCTAGGTCTCCCTAACTTCCAAACTATCTATTTTCACATGCTTCCTTTTGAATAGATAGAGAAACATAGAGAGATTTAAAATATAATGATAATTCAATGGAAATTGTATTGAACGCTACTGTGTGCTGAGCAGTATCCCAAGAATTAAACAAGTGGCTCAAATCTCTCTGGTCCTGAAATCACATCTTCATGCTTTTTAAGGTCTGCTAGTTATTTCCAGCAAAACCATAATAGCAATGTCTACTATCTATTCATGTTCTAATAACGTAAGAAACTACTCTCTAAAATAGTTAAATTATTAAATTGATAATGAGTAAATAGATGAATGAGTAGAGAGTTGATAGATTTTACAAACTACTAGATTGTAAAATATAAGTTTGCCTAGAAGCAATACAGGTACTAGATACAAAAAGAATCCAGTAATAATGACTTATTAAAGTAAATGCACAAGAACACAAGGCTATGGGAAATCCCTATACCAGCACTCTTTAACCCCTGCTTTATATAGTACATTACTTGGAGGAGATGAAGGAGGTTGGAGTTATGCAATTTTCTGTGCACGTACCATATTATCTGCAGGGAGCTTGTGGCATACAACATATGACTTTGGTCTTGTGTGTGTGTGTGTGTCTGTATATGTGTATGCATGTATACATACTTATGTATATATGTATAGAATACGTGTGTTATTGAAACCAGAAAGACGTGATAGCCATGTCGTTTTGCATGCCATTTCTGTGAGACGCTCTCTACAAGGGTATAGTTAAACATACTATTGATGTTTGGGTTAAGATCTTGCTTTCCTAGGTGATTCAGATAAACAATCTTAATCTGATGGAATGTCTTTTTCATTATTAAAAATTCTTTGGAATAGAGATTTAGGCTTCTATACTACCCAATCTAAGTTATCACTCACCTTTCTCCACAATGCTCAGAATCTTCAAGTTTCAAGGAAATGTCATTATTCCTTTCAGTTCACTTCAACAAGCATTTATCAAGCATCTACCATGTTCTAGAATTTCAGTCAGTTAGTTAATATTTGCCAGACACCTACTATGTACTAGTCACTGTGCTAAGTGCTGGGAATACAAAAAAATGGCAAAATACTGTCCCTTTCTAAAGGAGTTCAAAAAGCTAATAGGGGAGACAAAATGCAAATAACTATGTACAAACAAAATATACACAGATAAATTGGAAATAAGCAACAGAGAAAAGACACCAGAATTAAACAGAATGGCTTCCTATAAAAGATGGGATTTTAAGGGGTGGCTAGGTGGTGCAGTGAGTAAGAGCGCTGGCCCTGGTTTTGGGAGGACCCCAGCCTCAGATACTTAACACCCACACAAAATAACTGGCTGCGTAACTTTGGGCGAGTTACTTAACCCCAGTTGCTTAAAAAACAAAAGATGGGATTTTAGCTCAGACTTGAAGGAATCCAAGGATGCCAGGATACAGAGATGTGAAAGGAGAGAATTCCAGGAATGAGTGACAGCCAGAGAAAATTCCCAGAGTCAAGCGACGGAGTGTGTTTTTTTAGAAATAATAAGGGAGCAAAGTCACTGGATAGTGAGTACATGGTAGGAAGAGAGAATAAGGTATAAGCAGAATGGAATGGCAGGAGAACCAAGGTCATAAAGGGCTTCGAATTGCAGAGGATTTTATATTTGAATGTGATGGTGATAGGGAACCTATGCAGTTGAGTATCTAAGTAGAGGAGGTAGATGACATAGTCAGACTCATCTTCTTGGAAGATCATTTTGACAGCTAAGTAGAGGATAGACTAGAATAGAGAGATTCTTGAGGCAGTGAAACCAACCAGAAGGTTATTGAAGTACTCTAGAAATAAGATGATAAGGGTCTGCACCTAAGTGTTGACAATGTTGTAAGAGAGAATGAAGTATATTTGAGAGCTCTTATAACGTTAAATTCAAAAGGCCTTGGCAAAAGTTTGGATATGAGATTGGGACTGAGAAAGGATAACACTTAAGTTGCAAGGGTAATTAGAAGGATGGTAGTGCCCTCAATAGTAAGAGGGAACTTAGGAGGAAGGGAGGATCTGGGGGAAAAGATGAGTTCCATCCTGAACATGTTGAGTTTCAGATGTGTATGGTCAGTTAGTCAAAAAGCATATATTAAGTGCTTTCTCTGTTCTCAGAATTGTGCTAAGTGTGCTGTTCTGGGAATACAAATATAAGCTGAAAGGCAGTTCCTTCCCATAAAGAGCTCATATCCTAAGGGGAAAGACAACCAATAAAAGGGAAGTGAAAATAAAGATAGGGTGGGGATGAAGATACTTGGAACAGGGACAGGGTAAACAAAGTCTACAGAACATCTAGTTGGAGATGTCCAATAGGCAGTTAGAGATGAAAGATTGGTAGTCAGCAGAGAGGTTGCTGCTGGACAGTAACCTCTTTTAGCATCATCAGCAAAGAGATGATAATCAAATCCATGAGAATTTGTGAGATTACCAAGAGAAGAGAACCCAGGATAGACCTTTGACAAAAATGTCCCAGTCCCCACCCCAAAAGAGCATATATTATACCCCCCCTCATATTCTAGTATTTCACATGTGCAAATCTGACACAGATGCTTTACAATTTTGAATATATTCTCACACATAGAATTTTTTCTGCCAACACAATCTTGTGAAGCAGAATATGGACTGTCATTAATTCTGTCACAAAAAGGTCCAAAGTTGTGGAGAGTGATGAAGTGACCTCTTCCACACTAGATGAGTGGGGCATCTGAGACTCAAACCTAGATCTTTCTGACCTCAGGTCAGTGCTTGGATACCTCCACTACTTGGAGTGTTCAGAAGGGAAACTGTAGCATCTTTGTTGCAGATTCACAGAATGAAGTGTTTCTGAAGCAGCAGAGTAGAGTGTCAGTATGTATGAATTTGAAAAATGAACAGGAGCAAAGATTGCTAGCTGTATGCCGCTGTCACCAAAACTGGTAACTAAAAAGGAACAAACAGGTCCTTTGACCTTTATGTGCAGGAGAATAACCTCTTAAGGTCATCTCTTTTGTTTAAGCTTTAGAATGAACGCACTGTGATTTCCCCTTTTATTTTTTTCAAAGGCTTTATCAAGCTAAAAGGGAGTCTGGGTACTTTATGTCACCCTCTCTTTGGGGGCTGCTATCCCTTAGTCAACATAAAATGACAGAGATGACTATTTTCCATGACTGCTTCTTACTGGATTGGATCAAAATTGTTGGTGCATTCTGCATGCATACCACATAATCAGCCAGGTATCAGGAGTCAGAAACAGTAATGTTCTTGTCCTCCAGTTCTTGATTTATGCGGTCACAAGGACAGGAGACTCTCTGAATGACATTTTCAAGGCATGTGTTTAACCTGCTTGTGAAACTCAGATTCATCCAGAATCATGCAAGCATTTCAGTAAGGGTTGGTAGGAGTCAGGGTATTGAAACATTTCCAAGCTGAATAATAAACCAGCCTACTAGAATCTCAGAATGATAAGGTATGTCAGAGGCCATATAGTCCAACACATACATGAGCAGGTATCAAAGCCTATTTCAACCATTTGAGGAATTAGAAGCTTTCCCAAAAGAATAAGAAAGACCAATGATTCTAAAATGGAATAGGCCTTTTTTGCAGGTCTGTTCCTTTGCATTAACTCATACACAGGAAGGCACAATGCCTAATTTGAGAAACCCCCAAAACAGTGTATGAGGAAATATTGGTCAGAAATTAGGGGATTCAGGGCATACAATATATCTAGATATCTATCACCAGAGGACAAAAGAAACCCACAGGTGTAAGGTGAAGAGGAAGGGATCCCAGAGGATGCGGTCGCTAGGTTTTCAGTACAATAATCTTCAGCTCTTTACTGGAGGAATAAAGGAATCGACAAGAATCCTGTGAGAGGCAGCCCCTTATACCTGGAAGAGCCATAGGACGCCAAACTCTCACTGCATTTCCCAGTTTAATACATACAATTCCTAGGGTCATAGATGTCTACTAAAATATAGATATTTACAGGTGTTTTGTTTTTCCTTTTATTTTAGCGCCGTGACCGTATCGAGAATAGTGTCTAAAGCATCAACGAAGACTTCCCAACATCGATACTGCTTTTGGACTTCTCCAGGATGCCTTCCTTTCCCAAGGCACTCATCATTGGAAAATTCCTTTATCGTACAAGACGGAATATGCCTGTTACATACCATCAGTACCCTCTGATCATTTGATTGAACTCTCTGGCTGAAAGGCAGTGTCATGACCTCCAGGGCTTCCATTAAAGAAAGCAGCTTAGCATGATCTCCCCATTTCCTACCAGCTATACTGCTCTTAGACCTTTTTAGTCTTCATCGTGTCCCCCAAAGTAGGTACCATCCCCCACACCAGATTCTTTTTTGTGTTTTGCCTTCCTCTATTAGATTATAGAGGCAACTGAATGACTCATTGGATAGAGCACTGAGCCCAGAGTCAGGAAGACCTGAGTTCAAATACAGCCTCAGAATCCCACTAGCTGTGTGACCCTGGGCAAGTCACTTAACCTCTTTTTGCCTGTGAGGCAACTAAGTAGTTCAGGGGATAGTGTGCTTATCTTGAGATCATGAAGACCTGAATTCAAATCTGGTCTCAAATACTCACTAGCTGTGCAACCCTGGCCAAGTCACTTAATCTCTCTTTGCCTTAATTCACTAGAGAAGTAAATGGCAAACCACTCAAATATCTTTGCCAAAAAAGAAAAAAGAAAGAAAATAACATAAATAGTAATGGCATGCTATGGACCACAAGGTCATGACATAAATCAACAATGACAACAGTAACAATATTAGATTATAAACTCCTTTAGGATAGAGACTGTCTCCCCCCCACCTTGTGTTTGCGTTCCCAGCACTTAGCACAGCATCTGGCATGTGGCGGGTACTTAATAACTATGGTGTCTACAACATTAAACTGTTGCTTCACAATGAGATTCAAAGTATTTCCATGTTGAAAATTATTGCTCTGAGCAATGGTCTAAATTGGCAATTAATTTATGTTATTATTAATTGATTTATTGTGACCCAAAAGAAGGAAAAATTCTCCTGGAAAGAGAGATGAGGTGGCAATGGTAATGGGAACTTGAAGATCTTTCCTGCTCCTTAATAAGCCTAAAGGAATTTGAAGACCTCTGTTTTGAAGAATTTCCCTGCCCCCAATAGGCTGAATGTAATACAAGGAGCGTGGTGGGAGGAGTTTGCTGAGGGTAAGAACAGAGCCCTGTAATGGCTGGGAGTCAGAGCAGTTAGAGGTAGAGGGAGGAGAGGATGCACCCAGGCAAACAGTTAGGCTTGTGAGTGCTGATTTGTAGGAAGGCTAAAGGATGGTGTGGCTCTCTGCTGCACTGAGGTGTATTACCTTCTATGTTGCTATGATGGATTCATTTTCTGTAGCACAAATGCAATATTCACAGTGCCCATAATCACTATAAATATACCTGCATGGTGATTGATAGCAAAATATAACAGACTCTCCATATACAAGATAAACAAAACATTTATTCAGACACCGGCACACTGAATCCCAACACCAGCAAACTGAATACATCGTAGCAACATAGAAGTTAATCCACCTCAGTGCAGTAGAGAGTCACAGCACCTTTTAGCCTTCCCACAAACCAACACAAAACCAGTATTTACTCATAAGCTTATCTGTCTGCATGGGAAGCATGCTCTCCCCCCAACCATCTAGCTGGCTCTGATTCCCAGCTTCCTGTGGACTTTGCTCCACCCTTCAGCAAACTTCTCCTCATACAGGATTAATGTGATTACATTCAGCCTATTAGAGGGCAGAGTTCATTTTCAAAGCAGGGAAGATCTTCAAATTCCCATTATCATTATAGTTTCCTGGTGTTGGGATTTGGTTTTCTGGTGTCTGAATAAGTGTTTTGCTTCTGTATTCTATGTAGAGAGATTTTATATTTTGTGATTGAGCACTATGCTGGCATATTCACAGTTGCCATGGGTGCTGTGAATATTGCATTGGCACTACATCTGGCAACAAGGATGGGATCATGAAATATCAGACTTCTATTTGGAGGCAGAAGGGATTTAGAATAAGAAATGTCTATCCCAGGATGGGAGGATTTTCCTTATTCCTCCCTGGCAAGGGAGTGGTCTAATAGTAAGGGCTCTGTGAAAACTGGGAACTAAGACTGCAGAAGGAGAACCTAGAGATTTAGAAATGTTTGCAAGAAATATCGATAAAATCAGGGAGAGAACTGGAGGGGGCTATGTAGAAGAGGCCGGGTTTTCCTAGCAGGTTACCATGTTATATGTAAGAGCAGAGACAAGCTGTTACAAAAAAAAAAACTCAGATGGAGAAGAAATTAGCTGTTTTGAATGAGAAGTTGGATGTGTTACAGCACTCAGGCTCTCCTTTAGAACAGCAAACTGGAAAGTCTCATGTGGTAGAATAAAAAGCTGTTAATTTAGCTCTCAAAAAGAAGCAGGAAAGTAATAGTAGGAAGGTTCATACATTTTGGGCAGAGGCTGAATTTAGTCACCATGACAACAACAGCCAGGATAATATCTGGGAGGAAAATGTAACAATGTTACATGACCAGGCTTTTACAAGGGCCGAAGATTGCTCCATACTAAGAAGAAAGCAGAAGAGTCAGGTAGGCCAAACAGAGTTCTGGGAGATAAGTGAGGACTTCACTCAGCAAGAGGTTACAGATACATTAAGCAGATTCACCCAAAGGATGGGAGAAGCAGTCGTGTCTTGGATGGTAAGAATCAGCGATGAAGGGGCCAGAGGAGTTTGGGTAGATATTGTGGAGTATTTGAAATTTATTGGCATTTGTCAGAATCTTTTTGTCCAGAAAGCTTTTAGGGATTATGATATTCAAGGAGGTAAAAATATGACCAATCTGCTAGCTTTAGCTGCCAATGGATGCAACAAAATGTAGCCCACTGATTCTATGTGGCCTAGTAGAGATAGATCCTGGTACTCACTTAGAGACTGCATGAGAAATTTAAGGAAAGAAGTAATGAAAACTGCTATCATTGTTGGAGATGCAAATGTGCATCATGATATTCCCAGTTTCTCATAGAAATATCATAGTGAAGGCAGTTCCTCCTGCTTATAAGCACCTAATTCTGACTCTACTAAATAAAGAGATAGGGCACTCTCTTTCAGAGGTGTTGGATAAGATTCCACAGTTAAGTGACTTGGGAGAATGGGGAAAAGATGAATTTCCTCAAGAGAGAAGAGCAAATAGCTAGCGAATTCAAAGTCAGAATAGACGGACAAGAAAAGAATTGTTTACTCCTCTACTGAAAGCAGGAGTTAATTTTGGAAGAAATGATAGTATTCCAACTAATGAACTATAAAACGTACTGAGAAAAGGGGCTTAATATTAAATGGATTAGAGAAATGAGAACTGCCCCTACAGATATCCCTGAACCATTGTATCCAAGTTTGTCACACCTTTAGGGAGACTCAGATTAAAGAAAATACTGGGAAAGGTGGAAGTAGGCAACGTGCTGAACTTATGACAGTTCGTCAAGTCATTAGAACTGAACAGGACAGTGTTATATATTTACTGATTCATGGGCAGTAGCTACTGGATTAGTTACATGTATGACCATGTGAAAAAATCAAAATTGGGAAATTCATGGTAAACAAGTCTGGGGCAAAGAATTATGGGAAGATATATAGAATATGTTTTTGGTTACTAATTTGTCACTTTTTCATGTAGATGTTCACATGGCCCTCACCATGCCAGAACGTGAGTACAATGCACATGCTGATCAACTAGCAAAGATTGCTACTCAACATAGTGTCCCTACTCTGACAGCATTTGATGATCTGGTACTAGCAAAATGGGTTCATGGACTCAAGAAGCAAGGCTAACCCTATATCTGTTTCTTTTTGGCTTTTTGTCTGTTAACTTGTTTGAGAAATTTGTTTCCTGCAGGTTTAGTACCCTCTACCTGCAGATGCCTGATCCCTTAAGCCGGATGTCATCCTTTGTCCACAACTGTGATGTGTCACCCCTAGACCTGGCATTGACCAAGCTCTGTATGGCACCTAAAACCTGACCTCTCAAATGGGACCTCCTGGACTTGGCATTGACTGAGCTCCAGATGCCAGCTAAAGAATTGACCTTTGAATAGGTCATCTTGGGGCCTTTTGGGGCAGGGACAGCTTTATGTCCAATTTCAATATGAAGTAGATATTGGAAAAGAGAACTTAGCCCCTTACACCATGATTTTGAGCCCCATTCATTCAAGGGGGAAACAATGGGGTTCTTATGCTCAAGCCCTCACCCTAAGATATTGTTTTATGTGCTTATTTTTCTGTTTTCCCTTTTATATTTTTGTAAAGTTCTATTGACACCAGTTACCTCACCAGTTACCCCCTAAACTCCCATTGACCTATGTAATAAAATGTATTGTTAATGTATTTTTGCTTTGTAAGGGAAATGAAAGATCTTGGGACCAAATGTAATGTTAATGATAATTCGAAGATCTTCTTTGCCCCTTAATAAGCCTAAGCAGATTTGAAGACCCTCCCTGATTCAAAGACTTCCCCTGCTCCCTAATAGGCTGAATGTAATCACATGGAACCTATGGTGGGAGGAGTTTGCTGAAGGGTAGAGCAGAGCCCACAGGAAGCTGGGAGTCATAGCAATTTGAGCTGGAGTGAGGAGAGGATACACCCAGGCAGATAGCTAGGCTTGTGAGTCTTGGTTTGTGGGAAAGCTAAAGGATGGTGTAGCTCTCTGCTGCATTGTAGTATATTAACTTCTAGGTTGCTATGATGGATTCAATTTCCTGGAATTGGAGTTTTCTTGACTGAATCAATGTTTTGCTTCTGTCTTAAATATAGAGAGTCTGCTGTATTTTGTGATTGAGCACTATGCTGGCATATTCACAGTCACAATTGGGACTGTGAATATAGTGTTGGCACTACAGAGGTTCAGCTGCCCATCCTTGTTTTCAGACCCTTCAATCCATTGCACTATGTTTATTCAAAGGTAGATACAGTTATGAGTAACATATAGTCTCAGGCTTGGTGTTCCCAGTTTATGAGTAAAAGAATATTGAGGGTGGGAGAGATGTACCTGGTTTTTTTGTTTTTATTTTTTTTTTGCCAGGAAAGACGAAGATGGCAGAAAGCAGGGATAAATGCTTTGACCACACTTTAATAAGGTACATAGAGTACAGAAGCAAAAATCACAGGGTTACAGAGGCAGGTGGCATAGGGACAGAGGGAACATTGTGGTAAAGGGAGATAGGTGAAGAGAATGGGAAGGTGGAGGGTCACAGACAGTTATTCTGTAAAGTGGATCAGAGTTGGAAGCACTTGGGGAACATGAACCCTGAGCAAGTAGAAGATTGCGGGGGAAGGGAAGGAGTTAGGGGTTTCATTTTTTATGGTTTTAGTGATGAGAGAAGGACTAATACATATTCATGTCACCTTAGTATATTTACTTATCATATCCACATTATTTCAAAGTTATCAGCAATACTTTAGTGCTAGTTCATTAGGAAAAAACCTTGCTGATGTTATGCTGGTTTTACTTTAAGAATCTCGAACTTATCTGAGGCTTACAGACCACAGACAACAGAACCAAGGGTCTGTTACATTAAGGCCTAGCTTCCCCTAATTTAGCACATGATCCCAGAATGTGGTCTTAGTTAATTCATGAGACACTTTCCAGTGGTTCCCATGATCCCCTAATTTATGAAAGTTTTCAAGTAACTCTTATGTTCCTTTAATTTATCAGACATTTTGTAAGTCTCTTCTATGTTCCCCTTTGCAATGTTACTTCCTAAATTTCCTTGCTATACTAGTGGGGGTGAGAAAGCTGGTCAGGGGGACCAGAACAAGATGCAATTTCTGGAACCTTACTCTTATCTGAATTAAAGAGTAAACAACATGCAAGGATGGAGAAGTCTTCCAAACACATAGAGAGGTGAGAAAACTGGGGGACAGGGTGGTATCTATTTGTGTCTAATGATAGCCTTCTCAAGGGTGGAGGGGGAGGGGAAAAATTACATGATAATTTTGTTATATATTTGGAGGGAATAGAAAATTGTACCTAAAAGATTCACAGTTTCATATGCAATCATCTTTTTTTTTTAATTTTACTGCTATGTAAATGTTTTTTTCTCTGAACTAAAAATGAAAGAAATATTTTAAAAAGATATATTTTCATCACATGGTCCATAGATTTTATCCCAGCTACTAGGGAGGCTAAGGCTGTTGAATCTCTTGAGCTCCAAAGTTTTGTGCTATTGTGGGCTATGCCAATTGGATTTCCACAATATATTTGGTATTAATATGGTGAGTTCTCAGGAGTGGAGGTCTACCAGGTTGCTTAATGAGGGCAAAGATGCCCAGGTCAGGAAGGGAACAGGTCAAATTTCCTAAGTTGATGAGTATCTGGATCTGGCCTGTAAGTAGCCCCTGAACTTCCAGCCTGGAAAAGAGAAAGAAGGAAGGAAGGAAGGAAGGAAGGAAGGAAGGAAGGAAGGAAGGAAGGAAGGAAGGAAGGAAGGAAGGAAGGAAGGAAGGAAGGAAGGAAGGAAGGAAGGAAGGAAGGAGGGAGGGAGGGAGGGAGGAAGGAGGGAGGGAAGGAGGGACGGAGGGAGGGAGGGAAGGAAGGAAGGAGGGAAGGAAGGAGGGAGGGAAGGAAGGAAGGAGGGAGGGAGGGAAGGAAGGAGGGAGGGAGGGAAGAAAGGAGGGAGGGAAGGAAGGAGGGAGGGAGGGAAGGAAGGAGGGAGGGAAGGAAAGAGGGAGGGAGGGAAGGAACGAAGGAGGGAAGGAAGGAAGGAGGGA
>NW_027186304.1:17050749-17082069 GCF_028583685.1 Petaurus breviceps papuanus
GGAAGGAGGGAAGGAGGGAGGGAGGGAAGGAAGGAAGGAAGGAGGGAGGGAAGGAAGGAAGGAGGGAGGGAGGGAAGGAGGGAAGGAAGGAGAGAAGTAGGGAAGGAGGGAGGGAGGGAGGAAGGAAGGAAGGAGGGAGGGAGGGAAGGAAGGAAGGAAGGGAGGGAGGGAGGGAGAGAAAATTACTGTTTTACCCCTACCTGGGCAAAAAACAGGTAAATCTATAACTATTGGCCTTCCTCACAGGAAGTCATTTGCACTGAACAATATTAGGTCAAGCTTGTGCTATCACAATCAGATCAGTCTATCATAATGTGGCCATTCACTTCACTTTACTCCAGTTCATAGGATGACTGGATCATAGCTTTAAGACTTAGAAGTAAACTTATAGGATATTAAATCTAAAATCCTCATTTTATTGATGATGAAAATGAGATCCAGGTTAAGTGACTTAAATCTATTCAATTCAATTAACTTTTATTATGCATTTGAAGCACCACACCAGGTTCTGAGGATAAAAAAAGAAAAAAAAATAAATAGCTCCTTTCCATCACTCACCCAAAGCAATAAAATTGCCTCCAGGGAAATGTCTAGAACAATCTTATGTTAACCAGTGGCAAAAGGGAAAGCCAAAGTATTCTTTGGAATCATGACTACTAGTGACTCTATAGGATCAAGGTCATCCATGACCAGCACTTGCCAATACTTTATAAGCAATCCATTCTAATAAAGACAGAGGAAATAAGATAAATATAAATTACTTGGCTTGGAATTTTAAAGCCTTTCCAATTGGCCTTCAGCTTAACTTCATATTACTCTATCACTGTTTGTCCGTGATTCAATAAGAACTTATTAATTACCTACTATGCACCAGGCACTGGGGCTACAAAGAAAGGCAACATCAGTCCACGTCCTTGAGGAACCCACATCTAATGGGGGAGACAACATGCAGACAAATATCTGCAAACAAGTTCTATGCAGGATAAAGAGGAAATAACAAAAGGAAAGCACTAAAATTAAGAGGAACTGGGAAAAGTTGCCTGTAGGTGAGACTTTAGCTAGGACTCAAAGTCAGAAAGTCAGTAGGTAGAGATGAGGAGAGAGAACATGGGGGAAAGCCAGAGAAAAAGCTCAGAGCTGAGAGAGGGAGTGTGTCTCTCAGGGAACAGCAAGGAGGCCAGTGACACTGATCCAAGAATATATGGCTGTGGGGCGTATAAGGTGCATGAAGACTGGAAAGGGGAGAGGTCATAGGTTATATAACACCGTTAAATGATGCCAATTCCCCAGATGTTATTTTCTGGCCTGAGCATTCTCTCTTCTGTCTTAAAGTCTTGGCATAGTCTCTCCTCCATGAATAAAACATATTCCTTCCTCTTCTCCCTCTCCTAGCTTCCTTTCTGTACCTTCTCAGGTTGATAAATACAAAAGCCTTGATGTCCCTAGGTAGTGCTCTCTTCCTTCTCAAATGATCTTGTATTTACTGAAATATTATCACTACTACTCTGTCATTCAAATGTAAGATCTTCAAGGGCAGAAGATATTCTTCCAAGGACAATGCCTTGAACATAAGAAAGCACTTAAAAGTTTATTTAGTGGAATGAAATAGCGTTGAAGACTATATTAAGTTCCTTTAAGACAATCTATTGCTGTGCTGCCTGATTTGTGGGGCGGAGATGGCCAACTAGGGGCCAGAGTGGATAGAGCACAGAGCCTGGAGTCAGGAAGACTCATCTTCCTGAGTTCAAACCTGGCCTCAGGAACTTTACTAGCTATGTGCCAACGAGGAAGTCACTTAACCCTGTTTGCCTCAGTTCCTCATTTGTAAAATGAGCTGGAGAAGGAAATGGTGAATCATTCCAGGATCTTTGCCAAGAAAACCCCAAATGGGATCATGAATAGTCAGACATGACTGAAATGACTGAACAACAAAAATTAAAATCCACCTACCAATGCAGATCAGTCAGAAGGTGCTATGCAAAATTAATGCTTCTAGCTTAGAGAGTTGCCTGGGTCACAGGGTAGCTAAATGACTTACCCACTCACAAAGCCATAATTTGTCAGAGGTGAACTGAGGTCTTTCTTGATTCCAAGGCCAGTTCGGTTATGGTACTCTGCCTCTTTCATGCACAAATCCTTTCAGGATGAATAATTTGAATTCACATTTTTAATGTCTAATACAAATAAGACAGTATGATGCTAGGGCCAATATAAAACATTTATGAAGTACTTCCTTAGAGTGCCAGACACTATGTTACATGCTGAGGATACAAATACAAAAGAGACAGTTCCTCCTCTCAGGAAGGTTACTTTTTTTTTTTTTAACTTTTTGGAAGGGGGAGGGCACGGCAATTAGGGTGAAGTGACTTGGCCATGGTCACACAGCTAGTAAGTATTAAGTGTCTGAGGTCAAATTTGAACTCAGGTCCTCCTGACTCCAGGGCTGACACTCTATTCACTGTACCACCTAGCTGTTCCAAGAAAGCTTACATTTTAATGGAGGAAATTACATGTACACATAGGAATATATGGATGAAACTTAGGGCTCAAGTCTGAGATTTGTATGATACTCTCTTCATTGATAAGGAGAACAATGCACCCTTGCTTGATGAGAAGTAGAGTTCCTAAGAGATTGGGGAGGGGAGAAATTCTTGTCTTTTGGCTAGGGCTCTGAGAAGACAAAGACCAATCTAGACTGTATTCAGTGAAAGGTCCCTGGAGAGAGAGGATTCTGAGAAGCTGACACTTAGAGGAAGCAGTGCCTTGAACATGTCCCTGTTTCCGGCTTGCCATAGGAGGGACTCTAGGGACTTTCCTTTTTAGTGAGATCAGGAACTTTTTCTACTGGAGTTGAGATACATTGGTCCTAGCAGGAGATACATGTGCACTGTGTATGGTCTGGTAGGTTCTAATCTGTATAAATTATCTGGTTTCTGTTTGCTCTCAGTTAAAATAAGTGAGTTTATTTGCTTATTCACTGTGTGATGAGTGGGGGCAACTAGAATTTGATGGGGAAAGAGTAAAGACTTCAGAATAGCTTAGAGTGCTCCTTCCCTGTTATGAGACAGCAATCAGATCAAATGAGGTAATATTTGTAAGGTATACAGGACAGTGCCTGGCACATAGTAGGTACTTAATATATGTTTATTCCTTTCCTCTCTTTTCCCTTCCCCATCAAGAAAGTAACCTGAAACTAACAATATCTCTCCTAGACTAACAATATTAAAGAATGTAGGGAAATATAATCCTCTCTCATCTCTCTGAGGAGAGCAGAAAGAACAGCCTTGTGTCCCAAATCTCCTGCTCCCCTCCTTCACCTTTGTAGAAGGGTTGGGTGGAAGAGACACCAGGTATATCTATTTATTCCTCTCTGCAAGCCACATTTATTTTTCAAACAAGCTTTATTGATATTTTCTTTTTCTTATATCACCATATAACAAATAGTATTATTTTAGAGAGGGAAAAAAATCAGTAAAACTTAAAAAAACTGAAAACATATGCAATGTGTAATACCTGTGTACTGCTTGCCTCTCAAAGGGGTGGCGTGGGGATGTCTTCTCCTATCTCTTCATCAGAGTCCTGCTTAAGGTTTATAATTTTTTTTGTATTTACTTTTTAAAAATTTTTTAGTATGTAGTTGCTATTTTTGCATTTTTGTAGTTACTGTATACATAGTTTTCTTGGTTCTGCTTACTTCATTCTACACTAAATATTTCAATACTATTCTGTATTCATAGCATACATAATTTCTTACAGCACAATAATATTCCATTATATCCATGTATCATGATTTGTTTGGACAGTTCCCCATTGACTAGTGCATTCCAATTCTTAGCTATCATAAAAAGTGGTACTCTAAATATTTTGGAGTACATATGGGACTTTCTTCTTATTGATGACTTCCTTGGGGTAAAAGCCCTGTAATATCATCACTAGTTCAGAAAGTATCAATATTTTGGCCATTTTATTTGCATAATTCCAAATTGCTTTCCAAAATGATTATGTGATTTCACAACTCCAATAACAATAGATGTGTCTTTTCTTCCATAACCTCTCCAACACTGACTTTGCCATTTTTTTGTCATTTTTGACATTTTGCATTACTTCAGGTAAAATCTCAAGATCACTTTGATTTACATTTCTCTTATTGGATAATTGGAACTTTTTTTAATATGGTTGTGAATACTTGGCAGTACATCTTTTTGAGAACTATTCATTTATTTCCTTTGACCATCTGTGCATTGGGGAATGGCTATTAGACATATATAAATATATTTTGTCATTTTTCAGTCATGCCTAACTCTTTGTGACCCTATTTGAGAATTTCTTGGCAATAGGTTTGCCACTTCCTTCCCCAGATTATTTTACAGGGAGCAAATGGAGGCAATCAAGGCTAAATGGCTTGTTCAGGGTCACACAGCTAGCAAGTGTCTGAGGACAGATGTGAACCAAACTCTTATCCTTGGTCTGACCATCATGTCTGTCTGTCTATCTGTCTGTTTGTCTGTGTGTCTCACACACATACATACACACACACACACACCATTAAATAAAGTCCATTGGTTTCCTAGTGCCTCTAGAATAAAATGCTCTGTTTGACATTCAAAGTCCTTTTTAAGCTAGCCTCCCCCTGCCTTCCCCAACATATACTCTTTGATCCAGTGGCACTGACCTAGCAAGACATTCCATTTCTTGTTTCCAGGCATTTTCTCTGGCTATTTCCCCATGCCTGGAATACCCTCCTCCTCTGCTGCAATTACTGAACTTCCTGGTTTCCTTTAAATTCCAATTAAAATCTTACCTTCTGCAGCCCGGAAATGCACAACTTGTAAACTTCTTCTGAGCTGAAGATAGGTTAAATTAGAGACGGACTGATGGTTGGCTACCAAGTGTCATGTGACAAACAGGAGCCTTGAGCAATGACAACCCTGCATTTTTCAGGGCCACAGGAAATCCTTTGGCAGGCTGCAAGCCTTCCCCACCCCCATCCACACCACCTACTTGCTTTCTAAAATTCATTCATATGTTGTCTTCACTTTAGACTGTAAGCTTTGTGAGGGCAGGTACTGCATTTTGCTTGTTTTTGTAACCCCAGTGCTTAGTGCAGTGCCACTCACACAGTGGGCACTTAAATGTTTATGGATTGATTGTCAGAAAAATTTGATATTAAGGGTTTTTTTTTCCATTCTTATAACCACTTCCCTTCTTATCCTAGATGTCTGTGCAAAACCTTTTCAGTTTCAAGTAATCAAAGTTACTGTTTTACCTTTTGTAATTACCTCTTTCTCTTCTTTGGTTAAGAGTTTATCTACTCCCCATAGCTAGGAGAAGTATATGATCTGTTCCTCTTCTAATTTTTAATAGTGTGATCTTTAATATTAAGTTCATAAATCTATTTAGAACACAATCTGCATTTGGACACAACCATTTGGATACACACATAACTTTTAAGGACTACACATCTACTTTGCATACTGACTATATACATAATGAACACAAGACAGTTTGGAGAGGGTCCTAGCATCTGAAGTGATAGGAAAGCTATTCTGAAGGAAGTGGTGTTTGAGCTGAGTTTTAAAGAAAATCAGGAGTTATTCTCCGTAAATTCTTTCCAATTTCTACAATGTCAGTTGAACTCTCTCCTTTGAACTATTAGTGTTTTATTTCTAGTCAATACACGTGGTTAGCACTTAGCTGTCTTGAGAACTTGATTTCTCTCTCCCAGTCTCTATGCTTAATTGATTAAGGACAAGGACACTGCCTTAAATACTTCTGTATGCCCCTTGGGTCTGAGCAAGACATCGAGCAAGTCCTGAATAAATATGTACCTTTGGCCTGCTAGTATACCACACCTGGAAGTCTAGAGTCTGATTCTGACTAAGACTTATAACCTACCCAATTATTATGCTCTGAATTGAATTTTTTGAAACATCTGATATCTGTTGTCTATTTTTTCTTCCATTTTTGAAATTCCAACAAATTGCAGTAAAGTTTATAACACTGGAAAAGCAGGTGATTCCCATTACATGAGAACAAAAAGTTGCCAACATAGGAAATTTCCTCAAGGAAAATGGGTATCCTCCCTCCCTTTTCAGTTTATGGGGAAACTTTTAGAGATAAAGCAAAGAGCAAATTTTAAAAATGCTCACCAAACACTCATTCATAGTGTTCCAGATGTATCTTATTAGAAATAATTTCTCCTGAAACAACGTTTTCTTTTGAGGCAGATGTCATTTATCATTGATAAGATTCAACATTCTAATCATCCTCAGGCTGACAAGGTAAAAAAGAGCAGCCGGTTCATTATAGCTGGGGCTTTTGTGACCTTGTTGGATACAAGGGATCAATATATGCAAGAGGGACGGGGAGCATTTTCTAATAGATTAATGTATTTAGTTTATAGTAAAATACACTGTTAGTGAATGCTGAATTCTGAATTCAAAGAATATGAGATGTTAGCTTTCCAAAGTAGCTATTATCAATCCCTGTGAGACCAGGGTGAAGAAGGAGATGGTAAATGCAGGTTGACAATAAATATGTTAAGTACATGAAGAAATTGTTCATAACCAGACCCAAAGTGTAATGATTAATAGCTTCATGGCAGCATAGAGGGAAAGTTGTAATGGTTTTGTTCTCCATTGGTATTGAAAGGACATTCATTGTCTCCCAGGCATTGCCAGAAAAGTAATTTCTGTGTAGAGCATGGATATGTTGTGTAATCTCAATAAGGGGTAGGGAAGCATTCTTGCTAATATCCTTTGGCCCCTACTCATCAGTCCTTCACTAATCCTATGGTCAACACTGAGAATTGCAGCCCCATAGAGTATGAGGTGGTGAAACTTCTCTGAATTTAGCTGGAGTCCCCAGATGAGGTGTCCCATCCCTATCATGAGAGGAATTGACTTTGCCATTTCTCTTTTAAAGTGCAGAGTCACTTCATCTCTTTCTTTCTCTGTCTCTGTATCTCTGTCTCTGTCTCTCCCTCTCTCCCCATAGCTTTATCTAAAAAGGTGGAGTTCATACACATAGTCACAAAACTGGAGAGGGTGGGGGTGGAGAAGAGAAACTTAATGGCTTCTCCTCTCCAAAGTAGCATCTGACTGTTCCCAGAGCCTTGGCTGAATTGCATATTTTCTCTGTAGAAGAATGTTCCTTGTCCAAGAGTCAAGCTCTTCTAAACATAGAATAATCTCAGCTAACTAGTGCTCAAAGACTTAAATCTTTTTCTTTAAATCTCTACTTTCTGTTCCTAAAAGCAAGGCCTCTTCATTCTGTCTTAGTTTCATACATTTCTCCTGGTCCAATGTCCAATTGTTAAACTATACTCAGGATCAGTTTAGAGGTTGCCTTCTAACAAACAACCTACTGGCTGCATCAACTATTACCTTCCCCCTTCAAGTATTTCAATCCCCACAGTGGTTTTGTCTCATCTACAAATGAATGGGAGAGCAAAAGGCAAAGGAGCAAATCCTAAATCAAAAGGTCAAGGTCATCATTGCCTTTTTTGTGCCCACCTGAATTTCTACACCATATTTCGATATATATGTATATACATATGTGTTTGTGTAATATCAATACATAGACATACACATATGGCAGATAGCACAAATTAAGAAGTGATGCCTATAATGTTGGATGCCAGAATGAGGACCCAAAATTATGCCTACTTGCCTACAGTTCTGGGAAGGAGTTGTGAAGAAGGACCATTAATCTATCACTGATCTCATTGAGCAAGGAAGGGAAATGCCCAGTGGTGAGAAACTAGCAAGAGAAAAAAATTAGACTTGATACAAGGACAACTTTGTCAAAATTGAAGATACCCATATTCCTGACTGCCTCAGGAAGTGGTGGATTCTCCATGTCTAGATATGTTCAAGCAAAGATAATTGTGTGCTTTACTGGGGATTCTTTTTCAGGTATGGGTTGAAATAATATAGCCTCTGAAGTTGAGATTTTGTTCAAGTATTGGGAGGAGGCTTAGTCATCTTTTAGGAGTTTGGGAGGAAGAAACAAAACTTGGAAAGCGGTTATAGGGGATGGGTTTTTTTGCTTGTCTTTGCTGAGGGAAGGGATGTTCAGACCTGTGATCTCACTTGTTTGAGAGCTCTGAAGTACAAAAACTCCCTCCTGATGCCAATGCAGATTGACAACTGCTCTACTACTCAAAATATTAGTTTCCTGGGTCATTGGAAGATTAAGTGATTGACCTTTGATTGCACAAAGTATGTGTCAAGGGTAGGATATAAATTAAAACTTTCTGTCTCCGAGGTTAATCCTTTACACACAAAATGCTGCCATTCTTGAGAACACAATTTCTAGGGTATATAGAAGTGAGTGTTCCTAATGCAGAGCTAAAACTTGAACAAAGGGCAAGGAACAAAGCCATTTATAAGGATGGGTCATTTGTGAATCAGTTGCTTATAAATCTTTGATATCATAAATGTTTATTAATGATATTCTAGCAAGCTGCCTTACCCCAACAACTTAAAACATATTCCAGTTAATCTGTCATTTGTCATTACACTCTGAAGTTAATCTAACATATTTGATATCATACAGTTTCTGTTTTTGATGTTAAAATAGTATATATGTATAATCTAAAAATAATAGCAATCATAAATAATATTAAAATTTTATTCAAGTCATTTTGGGGGGTTAAATTCAACTTATATTTCAAAAATATTTAATCATTTTCCCACATATACATTGTTACCTACAGCTAGATTATATACTCATTGAGAAGAGACTTTTTCTTCTTCATCTTTGTATCCATTTATGTACACAAATTAGAATGCATTACACATAGAAGGTGTTTTCTTAACATTTCTTGAATGAATTGAAAGAATGAATAAATACTAGTTTTTTTGTGATTGTAGTTTTTTTTTTCCAGAAAACTATTTTAATGACAGTTCCAATTTTATAGAAATAGATTGTGGCCACCTGCAGTTTCAGATAGACCTGAGAGATATTCAGGGACAACTCTCATTTCTTCAATCATGTTTTGACAGTTAATATATATTATATATATATATGTATATATATATATATTTTTAATATGTCTAGATCCACCTACCCTTAACAGGAGTTCTCCAGCTCAACTTCTGGTGCCCAAAGTGACAAAGACAGTATCTATCCTTCCAAAATCTACCTTCCCCGCCAAGGTAGGAACCCTGAAAATATTAACAGAACTTTAAAGGATCTTGGATCTGGATACAAGGATTATATCAGGTCATAAAATCTTGGAAAAATAGAAGACAGGGAAATAAACAAAGGGTAAAAGCCCTGATGCCTTCCTGAGAAGCTATAAGCAGGTAGCTGCATGCATAAGGAATGGGAGTGAGAAAAGCAAGGGTGCAGAGACTTGGGAGAAAGTAAAGATGGATGGAAAAGTAAACTGCATGCTGCTATTGGAACAGTGAGATGGAATAGCAAATATATGAGAGGGCACTGCCATGGCATTTCTGAATTTAGGAGTTGCAACAGTATGCTAATAACCCCAAAGTCAAGCTGGAAAGTTTCAGCACATTCTAGCCTTTCCCCAGTGTCTTAGTGGAACCCCAGCTCAGTTCTGAGATGGTTCTAAGGAAAGGCAGGAGAAATGGATTATTAATTATTCCTGCTGCCCCCTGACACAATGAGGAGCATCTCCAACCTCTTTTGAGTTTTCACCTAAAGACTTCTTCCCATTTACCACCTCAAGAAGGCAAGTATTGCTCCTATTTATGTATGAGTAGTATAGTGTGGCTCTACTAGATTTCATTTTATTTACATTGTTTTCATACATTAATGACAATGACCCGTGATTTTATTGGTTTATGCCTTAATTAAATGTTTTTGCTATTGGATTTATTACTCTTGCATGATGTTGTAATAAAAAATATTCTACTAGGTAGGGGCTCAGGCTATAATTTTCACAGTTTATTACCCAAGGCTTCCATACTGAACCTGGGAAAAATAGCAAGGAGATCAGGAGCCAGAATTCTTAGAATTTTCAGGGACACAGTGGTTATACTTTAATATAATAAACTTTCATTCTGTTCTAGTTGGGCATCCTGTTTAACAATATCACTAATTTAATGAGGCCATCCTGGACTCCTTGCCTGTGACAGGCAAGAAATAGGCACATATTTCCTGCTTGGGGTATCTGTACCATTAGCATTCTTGCCTTCTTTCATCTCACAGGGTTGTAATTCCTGCCCTCTAATTCCCACCCACCCTCCTCTCCCAGTAGTCAGAAGAATAAAAAGAATAGTAGGCAGATGGGGGAAAGAGAATGACAAAGTCCCCATAGGAGACAGACCCTCTCCATTGGGTAGTCTGAACTTGCCTCCAGGGATCTTCTGGACCTCTTTTGAAGAGCACTGCAGGCCTCTGGAGAACACTACCACAGTTCAGCATAAGCTTGTTCTTTAGATTGGTGGCCTATGGAGTGCAAACCAAAGATAACAGGCTCATCTGGGGGTAGGAAGCCTAGGGATTCATTATCCATAGTAAGCAAAGTAATTTGCAATGGATGGTCCTACTAATGATTAACGAGAGAGGATATCACTGGGCCTGAGGAAAGCTCTGCTCAAGGCTGCCCTCTGGGATTCTGCCTCCAAAGCGAAATGTCTGCTAGTGGAGCAGTCTAAGAGAAAAGAGCCACTAAGATCCAGGCAGAATCGGCTTCACAATGCAAAGTTAAGCTTTTGAGAAGCTTGTAGTGACTTTGCAGTATTTAATGATGCTAAAGCACCAGTATCTGCTGAGATTTTTAAAAACCAATTCTAACTGTAAAAATTGGGAACACTTGTTTTAAAATGAATTTGCTTAACATTCATCGAATGACTGTGTGCACAGCACAGTTCTAGGTACTGTAGGGCGTACAAGAACCCTTGATTATCTGGAAGACATTCATCAAGTAAACGCATCTACATAGAACATGGGTAAGAAAGGAGAAGAAAGCAAAAATAAATAGATGATTGAATAAATGAAGGAATGAATGAATAAATGAATAAAGCATCCCCACCCCCATTTGGCAAGCACTAAAATAGATATCAGAAGGCATTCTTATTCACTTTATTTAGAGGAGGGTCATTCAAGTCCTCATTTTAGATGACTTACTCTTATTTTAAACACAGCTCCAACATTGTTATCTGGTTTCCTAGCCTATAGCAGATTAAAGGATTAAATTGAAGCAAAGAGGTGCTTGTTATTAGTTTAGTTGGGCTGGATTGGAGTGGGTGGGAGGTGAGGTGGGAAGTGGAGAGATAGTTAATTCACAATGACTTCCCTTTGAATAGGACACCTTTCCCCCTTTACCTGTTTTTCTCCTGTCTCCTTTAGAGTGAATATTCACTACAGACAGGTCACTCATTCAATATGTCTTCACTCCTCTGGGGAGAAAAGATTATATGAATTAGAGCTACAATAATCTTTTGGTCCTTCCCATCCCTACCCAAGAATCACATTTTCTACAACTCCAAATCTGAGATTTGAAAAAAATAAGAATTTTAAATGTAAAGCATTTTACAAATCATTTTCAACTTCAAACATCTTTCAATCATTTCTATATCATCTCCCTCTCCTTTTACTTTCCTCAAAGCTAGAAAAAGCCACAAAGTTTTCTTGATTCATTTCCTCTAAGAAGCACTTTCCAGAAACAAGAAAACTTTTGAAAGAATTTAGATTGTCTAAAAGCCAATTGACATTTCCACTGATTTATCACTTTGGTTGTTCAGTTATTTCGGTTGCATCTGACTCTTTGTAACCCCATTTGAGGTTTTCTTGACAAAAATAGTGGAGTGGTTTGTCATTTCCTTCTCCAACTCATTTTTTACAGATGAGTAAACTGAGGCAAACAGGGTTAAGGTGTCGAACAGCTAGTCTGAGGCGATATTTGAACTTAGGAAGCTGAGTCTTCTTGACTCAGAGGACCAGCACTCTATCAACCTTGCCATCTAGCTGTCTGATTTATCAATAGTCCTTAATGAAAAAGAATGAGAACTTAAACACTTCAAAAATTGGTGATTTCAAATCATATAGATACTCAGGATCCTTGGGTCTTATATTTAAAGCTGGAAGAAATCATAGTGGCCATGTATTTAAAACCACTCATTTTATGGATAAGGAAATTGAAGCCTAGATAACTTAAAAGACTTGCCCAAAGTCTCCCAGTGACCAGGAGTCAAACCTTAGTACTCTAAGATCTATATAGTCATTCTTTCACCACCTCCTTATCTGCATAGATTGCATGTTCATTTAGTAACTAGTCTTTGTGAAGTATTATGTTAAATCAAAATCACCGTTACTGGGCAAGTGGCTGGAGCCCCTCCATATTAGCGGAATTGGTCCTAGGGCATAGATCCATGTTCCATCACTAGATCCATGCCTAATGTTTTTATAACTTGCCACAGTTTGCCAGAGCTATGCCATGAAGGATCCAGGCTCACTTCTGATGAAAAAGAAGAGTAGTTACTGGAATGGAGCATGGACAATAATCTTCTAATAAGGATAATGGTTCAACTTGTGATTTCATTAGCTCAGGAAACTCCCAAATGAGGAAAGTTCCTCTACCACAGAAAGTGGACACTTACTAAAGTTGTATCTAGCCTGAACAAGTTTCCTAGAGAAGGGAGAGCTTAATTGATTTGTCCCAGATTACATAATCTGTGTCAAGGTCATATGTGTCACATGTGTCAAAGGTGGAATTTGAACCTGTGTTTGAGGCCAAGTCTCTACCACATCATTGCACCAGAATACTGGCAATAATAAAAGTCGTCCCCAAGAAATAAAATGGGTCAGGATCTAGATTCTTCCAGAATTTGCTACAACTGGTAGTGACAAAATAAAAAGAAATCATAGAAATAAAGTTTTATTACCAAAATATTTTTTAAAACTTGAAAATTTATGTATCTGGATTAAGGTTTATCTATTCTGACACTATTTTTGTGAGAAACCAATGGCAACTACCTAGCTGATGTCAGGGATCAATTTTTTTTTTCCAAAAATGGCTTCCGTCCTATATATAATAGGGTCAGTACTTCTGCTATCCCTCACTTATTCTGTATTGACAGCAGTGAACAGCAATAACTGGTGGTCATAATGAGGCCTCTGAGGCAATGCAAAACCACTAAGCAACTTCTGAATCATCAAAGAAAACTATTCTTGGTACAGTTTTAGCATTAGGGATATTTTCTTGTATTTAAATTCTCTGAATAATAGTGCCCTGTATGTGAGATATGCAGATCCATGTCTGTCACACATTTCCAATGTTCATGAGGTCATTCAATGCCAACTCAATTTCCTCAACAGGAAAATGAGGAGACTGGACTAGATGACCTCAAACAGCCCTTCCAACTCCAACATTCTATGATATTATTATAATAGCTTTTTTCCCCTTGCAACTAACATCACATTTAGTGATAACCTTTGCCAATATGAACTCCTTGCTACTAACAAGTTTGTGAAACTGAACTTAGATTCAAAAATGTGATAGTAATCAAACATTTATTTTCAAATATTTCTAAGTCACAGAGAATCAGACAAACATAGGAAGATTTCTAGTGAAGTCTGATAACTCCCATGAGACAATATCAAGGAGGAGGGGCAGTGATAATATTTTGTGGGCCTACAAGCAAGGAAAAATTAATCTATTAACATGTGTTTTAATATGTACCTACTATGTGAAAGACATGTGTGTGATAAATACAATGAAATGAAAATCTCAGTGCAATTAGTTTGAACTCATAGGTATTGTTAAACCAATATAAGTTATTAGTCATGCCTAGATTTTAGTGTTATAAGTGTATACTTTTATTCTAAAGGAACAAATTAGATTTTAAAATATTAAAATAAACTTCCATAAAAAGAAGATAAATTCCCAAAAGGATGGTGCAGTAAAGAGTCTATAAGAGAGGACAGGGGCAGCTAGGTGGCTAGAACACCAGCCCTGGAGTCAGGAGAACCTGAGTTCAAATCTGTCCTCAGCCACTTAACATTTACTAGCTGTGTGACCTTGGGCAAGTCACACTTAATCCCAATTGCCCTGCCTTGCCCCTCCAAAAAGACCCCCCAAAAAAGAGAGAGAGGGTAAACACAGAAGAAATAGGAAAGATACTTTACTAGGATTATACTGTAGGCTACCTGGCCAGAAAAAAAAGAAATTAAAGGGAAATAAAAGAAACTGTTCACAAAAGTGGTATGAGTCTATAACGTACTAGTGGAATGTAGCTGCCAGTATATTTTTTTATCTTGGGAGGAAACTGGGTCTGGACCTGCAATTCCATGGCTGCAGGAAACTCTCCTAAACTCTGGTAGAGGAAACCTCCTCCACCAAATCAGGGCAGCAATTCTTCTTTAACTTAGTGTTTCTGAAAGTCGGTTAAGTCCCTTGAGAAGTTAAGCGGCTTGATGAGGATCACATAGACAGTGGGTTTCTGAGGTGATATTTTAACAAAGTTGTTTTCTTTTATTTTTTTTTAAGAAATTGAAGTTCAATAGATCACCCAGGGTTACACAGAGATTATTTAAACTTGGATCTCTATCACTCTCAGTCCCATACTTTATCCACTGTGCCACATGCCCAAGGTCTTCAAGTTAAGGTTCTATGTCCACTTGTTGAAAGTTTTGTGGGAGGGATTTCTGTTCAGCCATTGGTTTAGACTAGATGGTCAGTGATGACACAAATAACTCCAAAATTCTTTAATTTTGATTTCTTTTTTCTAAATGTTTCCTACACATCAGAACTAGATTATATGATGGTACAGAAGCAATAGGGTCCTCAGATTTGAGAGACCCCCAAATGTCTATTTTTCAACACAGTATTCATGATAAAGAATGATTTCTCATTGATGGGAGTTCATTGTGTCTCTCTTTTCTGAGGCTCTACTTTTCCATTAAAAGTAGTATATATTAGAAAAATATATGGAAATATTTTAATATGATATTTAAGCAGCTAAGCATATCAATATTTCAGCCTCTAATATGTGCTTGCTATTGGAATGTATCCATGGAGAAAAGATTTACCTCTCCTCGAGCATACCACTCTCCTCATAGCCAAAAGGAAGGAATGCAAACTGTCTGCTTTAGTGTAGAATATCAACCCGAATCTTCTAAATTATTACTTAACTACAGGAAGAGGAGTGCTGAGTCCTTCATGTAACAAAGAGGAGTCCGCACATTGTCATTGTGTGTGGCTTGAGGGGAAGCAAAATAGATATCTCTAGCCTCTTCTCCACCATCCCTTCCTCCAAGGGAGACTTTCATTCCTGCCAGAAGAGAAAGTAGGAAGTTGGGGTCAAAGGCCAATACTTTGCTCTCCTCAGAAAACAATGGGTAGCATGCTAGAAGTTTATCTGTTTCTTTAAATATTATTCATGTGGGAGTTATGATTGGGCTCTATCTAACCTCTAATCACTTTGTTATTTGGGGAGAAGGGAGACCACAAGTTCTAAAGCCAAGGCTTGACCCCTTCTTCACCTAATACCCATTTCACAAAGAACACACATAAAAAGTAAAAAAGAAATGCATTTATTCAAACCATAGCAAAACAGAAATCAGAAAAGATGCACATAGGACAATTTATACCATACAATAGAGAGTGAAGGATCTCTCCCCACTGGGAAGTGAGTTAACTTAATCAAGATAGAAAGTCTTGGATCTTACCCAAAAGAAAAATTTCCTAATTCTCTAGCACAGCAAGTTAAATATGTCAACCTGATGGAGACTGCCAGAATCTTTTCCTTCAACAATCTGAAGTGGGGTTGGCCTCTTCTGTCTTCTCTCTAAAAGCTGGAAGCTGACTGCCACTCAAACAAAACTTGAAGCTTGAACAGTCCCAATGGGAATACTGGTCCTAAAGAGTCCCAAAGAGGTATTCTTACTTGACGAATTCCTGAAGGGGGTGACCAAGAACTGAAGTTCTCAGCTCTCATCAACTCTGTTCCACTTCTCCTGTAGGGCAAAGCCTGCACCTCCACTGATAAGAAGGGTCCTATAATGAAGGGCTGTGGCATAGGAGTTAGGTTCTTTAAGAGGAAAATATGATTTCATGTATAAGAAACTTATTTATACAGAATATTCTATGACCATGGCTATGGCATTAAGTATAATCTTAGGTCAATTGGGAAGTTGTGGTACAGTGACCAGAGTAAATTAGAAGGTCTTTAAGGGAAGGAATTATTTTACTGTTGCATTTATCTTTGCAATATCTAACACAGTGTTTGTAAATAGTAGCCAAGTGATCAACCATCATTGAGAAAGAATATTGGATTTGGAGTTAGAGAACAACATGGGTATGATGTCTAGCTCTGTGTAATAAGAATGTAAATTTTAAAGATCTTCCCTGCCCCTAGCCTAATGTGCACCTGAAGCCTGGGGTGGGGGAGGCTTGTTTTTCAGTAGATACTTCTTGATTGGCCAGTGAGTCAATAAGGTTGTTACATTCTCTGAGCCAGGAGAAGGTTATATAAGCCCTGATGTGTAGCTTTGTTTTGGGACTCACTTTGAGAAGTGTTCTGTGATTTGATCTGAATTCTGGGAAGCCGTTGTTGAGAGTCCCCCGGCTTTGAAAAACCCAGAATGTGGAAACCCAGATGTTGACTGGGTATGGATGTAATGGTTGGACAGTTTGGAAATCTGTCTACTTGATGTTTCTGTCTTGATAATTATGCCTGTATACTTTGAGGTTCAGGGTGCTGACCTTTTCTCCTGAACAAGGTAAACGATATATGTCTGACTGATTAAAGTAAGCTTGTTAACCCATTTTGAGTTGCTTTCCTTTAACAAAGCAGATCCAAGAACCTGTGTGAGCAGGCACCCTGGGGACACTGGGGTGCTTGCTGCAACACTCTGCTACTAATTGTCTGCAAGTGCTTAGACAGGTCACATCACTTTGGAGGGCCTTGGTCTTATATATTTTAGGTAAAGAACTGTATTGGATAAGTTTTCTTCCAGCTCTAAATCTACAATCAAATGAGCTTAGAGTTGGAATTTGGACTGAAATAAGTTGTGTGATATGAGATCATAGCTACTCTTAAGGAAGGATTAAAGTTACTGAGTATTAATTTAATTCAATTTAAAAAGTGTTATTTAAGTGTCTACTATATGTTGGGCACAATGCAAAATTATGGAGATACAGAGGCAATAATGAAATAGTCCCTGATCTCAAGTATTTCAGGTCCTACTGGGGGATACCCAGATGGGATCATGAATAGTCAGACACAAGAGAAATAACAAAACAATAATGTATGTGAGGTATCATTTGAAAGCTGGAAGGTACCTTAGAAATCCTCTAGTCCAACTCCTCATATTAATATTAGAAAAGTAAGGATGAGAAAGGTTGACACCTAGATTAACTCAACAAGTTAGTGGTAGAGCTGTGACTGACCTTTGCAATTTCGCCTGTACCAAATTGTCTGATTACACTACACTGTCTATCTCTATCAATGAAGGAATCACATATGAATACTTTCTTTGTTTGGGAGTCTCCTCACCCATCCCTAAACATATATGTTTGTGATGGTAGGTGGGATACAAATTCCTTCTTCACTGCCAATTCATGCTGTTTTCTAAGCTTTGAAACATCACAGTACAAGGGGATGGGAAGCAAAGCAGAGCAAAGAAAGTGGCAACAGTTGTGGCAGCTATGTAACTGGGACTGTAGCTATAACTGCTGCCATGGCTATTCTCTAAGATGCCAAGACTGGGGCAAAGACAATCAGGTGGTAGTCCCATCCATGCCTCTTTATAGCATTTATTTGGGGTTATCGAGATATAAGTTATAACAAGCTGAAATCGTTTCCACTGTCACTCAGGAAGTTTACAATCTGAACTTAGCATTTACTGATGAACATAAAGCTTAGAGGAAATGAAATCTTGGTCACCTAATTTGCATACCTGCTGGACATTCCTGGTGATTACCTCCTTCTATCACCTCATGGCTTGACTATTAAAATAGTTTGCTGGTTGATCTCTCTGACCTAAGTCTCTTTCCACTTCAATGCCCTTCACCCCGTAGTAGAAGTGATTTTTCTAAACACTAGTAGGCAGCTAGGTAGTGCCATGGATGGAGTGCTAGACCTGGAATCAGCAAAACATAAGGTCAAATTTGGTCTCAGGCATTTACTATCTGTGTGACCCTGAACAGATCACTTAACCTCTCTTTGCTTCATTTTCAGCTATAAAGGGAAGCTATATATTCTAGGGTTGCTATGAGCATCAAATGAAGAGATAGATAGATGGATAGATACATACAAACACACAGTATCTAATATAAGGCTTGACACATGCTTAATAAATATTTATTTCCTTCCTTCCCTCCCTCTCCCTCCCTCCCTTTGTTCCTTCCTTCCTTTCCTTTTTCCTCCCTCCTTTCCCTCCCTCCTTCCTTTTTTCCTTCCTTTTTACCTTCCTTCCTTCCTTTCTCCACTCCTCTTACTCAGTAAGTTTCAATGAGTTCCTTCAGAGTCAGATATGAACTCGTTTGTTCAGTGTGTAAAGCTCTTCACAAGATGAGTCCTTCCCATCTTTCTAGTCTTAGTGTACACCCCTTCCATCTCCTATACACATTCTACATCTGCCTACTTCCTATTCCTTGCATGTAAAATTCCTCCTCTAAGCTCTGTGACTTTACACTGTCTATTCCCTCTTCCTGGAAATGTTCTCCCTCCTCACTCCTATTTCTTAGCTTCTCTGGCTTCCTTCAGCACTTATATCACACTTCAATGTTTGCAGAAAGAAGATATTTTCCATCTACTCTGTTATGTATCACATGAAAACCTAACTATTTATATTTTGTCTCATCCATTAGAAGGTGGCAGAGACCATGATTTTGCCTTTCTTTTTTCCTCAGAGTTTATCACAGTGTCTGCCACATAATAAGCACCTGAAAAATGTGTCTTGACTACCTGTTGACTGTCTGTGTGACCTGTGCTTTGACATCTTGATTTTTCACTCCATTTACTACTCAGGCTCTAACCCTGTTCTTAGAATCTCCCAGAAATCACAGAGAACATTACTTTATGTACCACAGGTTAAGTTTCAGTTTTGTGAATGTAGTACCTCAATTCTTACAGTAAGCTTCTTGAGAGTAGAAACTGTGTTTTGTAAAAAATATTATCACTCACGATGCCTAGAATGATGTCTTACATGGAGCAAATGTTTGATAAAAATTTCAGTTGAGTCCTCTGTTGCCTCTTGATGGAATGGAGTTAACTTTACCTTTGTATCTCTAGAGCCAAGCATAGTATGTTGCATGTAGTAGGCATTTGATAAATATTGTTGATATCAGTTGAATTTATTGAACTAAATTCAGGAGAAGAAACAAAAAAGTTAAAGGCACCATGGTGTAATGGAAAAGGTTCTGGGTTTGGAGACAGACAATCTGGTTTTAAATCCCAGCTTTAGTGTTCAATAGCCGTGTGACCTTAGGCAAGTTTTTTGACCTTTATGGACTTTAGTATTCTCATCTCTAAAATGATGGAAGGAAGGCGATTAGCATTTAGAAGTCACCTGCCTTGTGCCAGGAACTATGTGAATCACTTTGCAAACATTTTCTCATTTGATTCTCACAACAACTCTGGGAGGTTGTTACTATTATTACCCCCATTTTACAGTTGAGAAAATTGAGGCAGAGAAAAGTTAAGTGACTTACCCAGGATCACAAAACTGATAAGTGTCTGAGGTGGGGTTCAATTCAAATTTTCTTAATTCTGCACCCAGTGCTCTATCTACTGTACCACTTTTAAAGTTATAAATCCCGTATCTGAGAAAGATTTTGTTCAATACTTTTTTGAGAAGGGGAGTCATAGGATTTAGAGATAGAGAAATATGTTTATGACACAAAGGTGTCATAGTCTGGTATCACTGATGTTCCCTTCTCAGAATAATGTGTTTAAATGAATAAAATTAAAAAAAGAAATTATAAATAAGACCAATTATATTGAAATAAAGATTTCTTTTTTTTTCTCCCTTTCACCTTTACAGACTCCCTGAAATCTGTTCAGAATCCTTTCATGGACCTCAGGTTAAGAATCTCTAATTTAGTCTTATACTCTCATTCCACAGAAAAGTATAACAATAGCTGATATTTAAATAGTAAAGTTTTCAAAGTATTTCCACATATCTTACTTCATTTGATCCTTGCAGTGACCCTGGAAGGTAAGTCCTTTTATCACCATGAGGACACTGACAGGCAGAGATAGTGACAAATGTCTAAGGACAGATTTGAACTCAAGTCTTCTTTACTCTGGGCCCAGTGCTCTTTCTGGTCATCCTATGTGTCGGTAAAGAAAACTCAGCGTTTGCAGAAAGTCTAAGCTAATAGACAGCAGAGTCAGGATTTGAACTCATGTCTTGTGACTCCAAATCCAATAGTCTTTCCACCGGTAGTCTTCGTCCCCCATAGAGCATATCTTCTACCAAACTGCTCAAAGTGAATCCAACCTAAACATCGACTTTAGTCAAAGAGTTTCTTATAACAGGAACTTTGTCAGCACCATGATTGACACTGGACCAGAACATGAGAAAAAAATGTCATGGCTACAAGGTAAAATCTTTTCAGTATTGCAAAGACAAAGTAAGCTTGAGATGGGTATGAATTCTTAATGCTGTATCACTTTGAAAGTAACTGTTACCTAGAGAAACAATGAGTTCCACAGTTTTCTTATAGGCCTTCTTTTCTCATCCAGAATGAAAAGTGCTTTTTACAGTAACTTCATAAGAGAGTGACTGGCAGATACTAATTACCCAATTGCTGCCTGGTTCTGTAAAGACCTTACCACAGCTAGAATGGAAAAATAACAATAATTTTAAAGTAATATGATTCACAGTTATGTTTCTCCAATTTTTGCAAATAATCAGAAGCCATTTTTTAAAAAGCTCTTTGATAATGCACATTGTAATGTAGAATGCATGTCATTTCTACATAATCAGATGAATTTTTGTTTGCAAATTATAAATTATTCAAGCATCTCCTTATTACAACTGTGTGGCAGCTTATTGTGCCAGGAAGGATGAGGCTAACTTCATTTCCATGATGTGCACTCTGAAAAGTAAGATGAAAATAGTGTTTGACACATTTGTAGGCGTTCTTGCTCCTAGCAAAACACAAAAGGAAGGCTAATACAATATCAGAGATGCATTTATGAAACAGTAATATGAAACTATTTCTGAATCGCGATGCTGGCTTTTTTGTGTACGAAGGTTCTTGCACAGCAAAATTGCCAAGTTTGTAGTCATGTGCTTTATTAACAGTGGAGGTGGTAGGGTCATTGTCCTTACTGAAGGTCATGATACAGGTTTGACAGGAGCAAATACAGGGACCAGAGCAAGCTGCTACTTCCCTTGCAATCAAGCAGTTTCCATGAGGCTGATTGCCTCAAACTCTACCTCAAGGCATTTTTACAAAGTGCCAGCCTAGGCCTTGATTAATCAACATAGGCACTAATAAACCAACCTTGCCTTGAGCTTTTCCATTCTCCTTGATTCCTAACTGCCTCTTAAGTAGATAACTCTGAGTCCTGCCTCCAGCCTCAGGCAGTGAGATTCACTCCTATAGGTATGGGCATTCAACTAGAGATAAGAAATAAATGCAGAGTAGTGCAATCACAAAATGAGCCTTATGAAAGTACTGATTAACTGATTTAGCTTAAACACATTTAAGTTTTAATTACCCATGCTCATAGAGAGCATGGCTTGGGATCCTAGCCAGGATTATTAGAGAGAAGTAATAATATGTTTATTACAAAGGGCAAGTGCCAATGTCTGTATAAAGGCCCTACTCTGATGTTTCATCATGATGTGGAGGAGATCCTGGGCTCCTGGGGGCTTAAAAAGTGAAGCATAAGCACTGACAGATATTCCTAAGTATGGAGGGCTTTGAATGTGGAGCTACTGATGAATATCCTTCTGGTCAGAGGACCATCCTAGGAAGGAGCCTGATCCCCAGAAATTTTTCAAGCACAGATGATGATTTATTGGGGCCTCAATTTATAAAGACTATTTACTAAAATGTACTAAAGTTAGTAGTTCAGCCAGTAAAGGAAGTTTCCACATGATGATTTCATAGATCTTTTGAGCTAATGAATGAGAAATATTTCGTGCATGGACAAAACCAAAACACAGGCAACCACAACAGCAAAACCTCCTCTCCTAAGCACTATCATCTACAGCACAAGGAGAGTATATGTGTTTGTATGTAGGCATATGTGTATATATATATATATATATATATATATATATACATACACACATATATGTGTACGTATATTTCCGTTCTTCCTTTTTAAGATGCTTCATGAGGAATGAGGGTTATTTTGACTCAGATTCCAGACAAACTATAAAAGTCATCAAGAGACCATCTTTCTAAGAAATGTGAATTATTATTGCTATCATTGTTTTTGGTGACCAAAAATGGCAGTGACAGCCAGATAACTGGAGAGAAAGAAAGAGCTTTTAGAAGCCTGGTCCTTCAAGTTTTCTAGGAAAAAGAGTGAGGTAGGCACATACGAAATTTGAGCACTGAAAAGGCAGACACAATAATATCATAAAGGTTAAGCCATTGTTCATCCAAGAAACAAGTGTCAAGATGGGGCTCCTAATCAGACCAAGGCAAATGAGTAAGGAAGAATTTCTTTTTTAGTTCCTTAGATGGAACTAAGATTTTAGGAAGTGGATTCAGAAAGGAAATAGGATATATACATACATGTATACATGTGTGCATACATATATACAAAATAATGTGTATGACTATATGTATACACACATACATACATATCCAACATCAATTCCTGACGTTGACTATTTGGGCCTGGGAAAATTGCTTAACTTCTCTATTCACTGTCACCACCCCCCAAAAAAAGAAACCTGTCATCTCTTTAAGAATATAAATTACTGATCTAAATTTGGAAAAGAAGTTTCCTCACTGGGAACAGCTGATACTTCAAAAAATTGCAAATCTAGACCCCTTACACTGCCAAAAGTTATCTCTCTATATGTCATATACTCCACTCAAAAAGCTTTTTGTTGCATTTCTATTATGTGCCAGGCAACGTACCAAGCACTGGAGATACAAAGAAAGACTCAAGATGCTCTTTGATAGAAGGGACTGCTTAATTAGAGATTTCTGGAGGTATAAGGGACCTTAGTGGGCATCTAGTGAAACTAATGGTTCAAAATAAATTTCTATGATGTACCCAATAAGCAACCATCCCACCTAAAGTTCTTCAGTGAAATGGAACGGATGCCTCCAGAAACAGCTCATTCCATTCTTGGATAATCTTATTTGTCAATAAGTTTTTTTTTTCTTCTTTAGATGGATCTTTATTTTGTCTCTTTCAACTTTTACCAATTGTTCCCAATTTTATGGTCTGAAGCTGAGCAGAACAAATTTAATTCCTCTTCCATGGGATAGCCTTTTAATACTTGATGACAGCCATCATGGTTCTTTCCCTATCCCCCAAGCATTCTCTTCTCCAAAATAAAATCCCCAAATTTTTTCAATTGTTTCTTATACGGCACAAACACAAGGTCCTTCACTGTATTCATTGTGTTTCTCTGGATTGTTTCCAGCTCATCAATGTCTTTCCTCCTATGTGGTGTCGCAGAGTGAAGATAATATTCTAATTTTAGTCTGACCAAGACAAAATTACCACTATCATTATCTTCTAATTCCTGTGCTGTGGGCTGCTCAGTGTCCAGCACTTAGCATGATTCCTAGACGTGAATAAGAAATGACCAGGCCATGGGGGTAGTTCAAGGAAAAATGATGAACCTCGTTTATTGATTCTCAGGAAAAGGTTTTTATAGAGCAAAAAAGACAAAGGAAGGGGACTCAAGTATTCTTATCATTATCTTAGTCTGTTATATCCTGGAATTGGCACAGAACAGATGATTTGATAAGGATTTGTTATGTAGTGACTAAAGTCTTAGGGTAAGACCTTTGATGTAGGCCTCAGGTACCTCCTAATGCAGCCGAAGTCATGAACAGATACAATTGAGAGCAAACTTCAAAGCCAAAGCTGCAATCCCCAAAAGACATCACATTTAGAGCTGACCACACAAAGATACCTGAGTGCTGAATCAAATATTTCGGTTTTGAACAACTAAAGTCTTGGGGCAGAGCCTGTTGGTCTCAGAACTCAAACAACATCCTTATAAGTGTAATAACCCATATCAAAAGAACTCAGGAGCTAACTTGAGGAAAAGTCACTTCTCAAAGAGGTGTTTGATATTCGGGTCCACTGATATCAAGGTAATTATCTGAAGTCCTGGCTCTGGCCTCTTTGGCTCCTAACATTCCTGTATACCCTTCTTCATGCAGGTTGTTTTTGTTTTTTGTTTTGACAATCATTTTCACTTTGTTAAGTAATATTGAGGTTATGTACAATTATACTGTCCCCATACATTTTTTTTAATGAATTTCTGTCTGGACACATCTTCTCCATCTTATACTAGGGAAATTGATTTTTCTCATTTATCCTCATCAGATTTCATGTTCTTAGTTGTTGTTCAGTGTTCTAGTTTTTAAAAATCTTTTTTACCAGCAAAGCACTATCTTTCCCAGTTTTGTTTCATTTATATCTTAAATAAAGCAGTCAACCTTGCCTTTACCCAAATCATTAGATTATTCTGGCATATGAAACAGCATAGTGATATAGTTATAAGAGTACTGGGAACTAAGTACATAATGGATTGACTGCTGGGCTTGGAGTCAAGAAGGTTCATATTCATGAATTCAAATCTCAGAAACTTACTAGATGGTGACCCTGAGCAAGTCACCTAGTCCTATTTGCCTTAGTTCCTCAACTGTAAAATGAGCTGGAAAAGGATATGTGGCAAACCACTCCAGTTTTCTTTGCCAAAACAACCCCAAATGGGGTCATGAAGAGTCAAACACAACTGAAAAATAACTGAACAAGAATACTAGAGTAGGATACAAAGAACCTTGGTCTGCATCCTGGCTTCATATGAACTGTGGGACGTTAGACAACGTAATTCATTCCTCTTGACCTGTTTCTTCCACTGTTACATGAGGAGATTGGATCAGTGACTCTTAAGGCTTCTTCTATCTAGAAACCTGTAACATAATATTATTGGTAAACCTTGAAGTTAATAAGTTCATTGGGTAGAAGAAATCCCAGTGATCTCATTCACTACCCTTGCCTCTCCCCAGTGATCCTATCCAGAATGTGTGAGAAGGTCAGTTAGAGAACAGGCTTTAAAATGAGATTTTCAAATTTTAGGGAATTGGATAGCAAGTAACCACTAGAAATGTGTACGCACGAGGGCGCTATGATCCCTTACCTTATAGTACCCAGATCATAATGCCATGGCATTGGCCTAGATTGAGAAGACTTAATCTAAGTCTAAGACATTAAAAGAAAGTTATAGTTCATGTTTAGATTTTAAGCAAATCCAATTTGAGTTGGATGAGGTGAGGAAGATTTTGGCATGTGTGTATTCAATAATACATATATACATGTCAGACATACATACATATATATAACCATTTGTAATGCTGTTGGATAATCCAAAACAGAGCCATGACCAAGTCTACATAGGCAAACATTTTTTTAGTATGCAAGAGACTAGACTTGTATGTCTTTGTCCTTAATTCACAATCTGTCTCTATTGATAACCAGGATAGGTGATCCAGGGCTACTTTTAGCACCAGAATATGGTTAGATGTAGTCTTTTTAATTCACTGTATACAGTTTGTTACAGATCCTGGTACTGCAGTTCTTCAAATGATCTGTGATTTTATAAGTGTGAGTAGAGTAGTTTCACAAATTTTATGGCAAAAAAAAGCATATTACCTATAGATCTCTGGTGATTTTCTCTAAACTTTAGCCAGACTAGCCCTTTGTTAAAAGATATAAAGCCATTAACAAGTGAGCTTCTATCTCTTTCCAGATTAGTGGGATGTACTATTTATATTTAGAGTACTGGCTACCAGAGTTGGGGAACTCTAATGGTAAGGGAATTTGAATATCTTCCTGCCCCTTAATAGTCCTCACTTGGATCCCAACAAGAGAAGCTTGCTTAGGGGAGGATTGCTTTCCAGGAAGTTCCACACCTTTTTTTACTTTGTAATTAGGCAGTGGGTCACAAGGGTTGAGATTTTGCTTTGGGACTCACGGAAAGAGGTGTGTGATTTGGCCAGATGAGACTCTGGGTAGCTATTGAGCGTTCCCCTCCCCCCCCCCCTTTGAAAACTTTGAAACTTTGAAAACTTCTCCCTGTGGTAACTATATCTGTATGTAATGGTCAGACAGCTAGAAGCCCTATCTGTTGGTCTGTTGAATTGTTATATTTTCTCTGTCTGTATTTTTTGTCTGTAATCTCTGTTTATATTTTCTGAAATTCATGGTGCTGACTTTTCCCCCTGAAATAAGTGAATGATGGATATATGTTTGATTAAAGTAATATTGTTAACTCCTTTTGAGTTGCTTTCCTTTAGAAAAGCAGATCAAAGAAGCTGTGCTAGCAGCCATCCTGGGTATGCTAGGGTGCTTGCCGTTACAGGAACCTGCAGCCTCGTGGCCACATGTGGCCCTCTAGGTCCTCAAGTGTGGCCCTCTGACTGTATCCAAACTTCACAGAACCAGGACTGGTGGTTCTTTTCATACAAGGATTACCAATAATCAATGGCCCTTCTTAAAGGCAGTGGTGGTTCATTATAAATTCTTGTTTGTAATGTTAAAGGAAATGGAGAAAAGCCAGCAGGATGCTAGGTGGGCCCCCTGCTCACTCGTGGTGGCAAAGTTAAAGAAGGAGAAGGAGAGAATGAACAGGAGTTTTCAGTGTGTTATTTTAAACACAAAATTTTGTGCCACCAAAATAAAAGTCCCCACCCCAAAACATTACATGACTCATCATTATCCTTTGAAAGGGAAAAAGTACATTAAAAAGTTCTAAAACATATTATAAATATTCAAAAAGAAGTAGGTAAGGTTTGGGAGTATTTTATGTTGTTTTGTTAAGGAAAAGGAGATGTTATTCTCAGTTTCCCTTACATAAAAGGGCCATGCATGCACACACACACCCCACAACCCAACTCTCCACTGCTGCCTTCCTTGCTTGCGGCTTCTTGTCAAGTCATAATGTCCCACTTGTAATATCACAATCAGTATTCAGAAGCTTCCAGGGGCATAAAATGTCATTCAAAATTGGGTTAACCATTATCTCTCTATATATACACACAATTAACCAAATGCCATTGTTCAGGGGCAAAACCAAACAAATACTTGAAAGATACCCATGTCTACTATTTGTTTCATTTTTTAAAGGAGTTTGCCAAGCATGGAAATTTGGGTTTAAAGAAGATGACTGAGCTTTAGCCAGGAAGAGTTGGCATGGACAATCCCTTTCCCTAAGGAACAGCATCAAGGAGTTAGCATTCCCTGGAGAAACTCATTTTATTTTTTTAAAACACACAACCCAAAGAAACCAATGCAATGAATAACTTTAGGAGATTAGCTTCTTACCTTCCACCATAAGGGGCCCCCATCCACAGGCACTAGAGTAGAATGAGGTGATTGCAGGCTCCAGCAAATGCAGGAAGCCTCATGTGAACTTCTAGATCGTCAAGCCTCTTAATGAAAGGATTTGCTCTGTGAAGTTTGGATTCAGTCAAAGGCCTGTACTTGAGGACCTGGAGAGCCACATGTGGCCTTGAGGCCACAGATTCCCCAGCCCTGGCTATTAAAGCCTCAAAAACTACTGCTTAATTAAAGAACAAGTGCTATGGCAATGATGGGTGCTCCTGAAATCTTTTTTAGTTTGCTACAGTATTTTAGAAATTAAATTCATTTATTTAATTAATAAAAAATTGTTTTCTATCCCTCCTTCCTTTCTTTCTAATCCCTTCAAAGAAATAAAGAATAAAACAAGACATAGTCTGGTGACAAATATCCATAGTCAAGCAAAATAAACTCCTGAATTGGTCATGTATCAATCCATACAAAATCCATTATTTCTGTGGAGTGGAGGGTGTAGCATATTTCATCCTAAATCCTTTGGAATTGTAATTAATCATTGTGTGGATCAGAATGTGATTTTTTGACTTTACAATGTTGTTGAATAAATCATTGTCCTTGTTCTATTCACTCTACGTCAGTTCATTCAACTCTTCCCAGATTTTTCTAAAATGATACACTTCATTATTTCTTATATTGCAATAATAATAAATTGTACTGGGTCACTAATCCTTTTTTGAAGATGAAGGATGAACAACAATTAAATTACATTGATGTACTATTTGTTCACTTTTCTTGGTATCTTAAGTTCCAGTTTGGTGTTCTTTTGGTTTTTTTTTACCACCACAAGAACAACTTCTGAAGATATTTTTGTATAGATTGGTCATCTCCCTCTTTCTTTTCTTCCTAACAGTATTAAAGCTCTATATGGCGGGATTCTTTCTCATTGCTTCTCAAATTCAAGCTTTGTGTTAGGATTAGTTATTGTGCACTTTGAAAGGAAATGTCTAGGATTTCTTTCTTTTTACTTTTTCTTTTTTTCTCTTCTTCTCCTTCTTCTTCTTCTCCTTCTCCTTCTTCTCTTTCTTCTCTTTCTTCTTCTTCTCCTTCTTCTTCTTCTTCTTCTTCTTCTTCTTCTTCTTCTTCTTCTTCTTCTTCTTCTTCTTCTTCTTCTTCTTCTTCTTCTTCTTCTTCTTCTTCTTCTTCTTCTTCTTCCTTCCCTTGGCTACCACTTCTACTTACTCCATGAAATAAGCATTACATTCTTCAACCATCTCAGAGGCAACTCAGGCTGGGCACCTGAAGCTTTGGCTACACCTGAAGCAGTGTGATCCAAGGCGAAGTCTGAGCACTTCCCTGCCAGTTTGGGTTTTCTACATGCCTAACCCAAATTTAGCTCTGAATAATATAACTGTAGGCTTAGCCATGGTTGGAGCACCAGTACACTTTTGTTGACCCTGGTCACTGTCAACTGGATGGAAGGCTCTGCAATTTCAGAGTAACAGAAATGCAGCTTCCCCTTGACCTAAGCTCCCTACTTTGGTTATTGCACTACAGATTTTCTACTGGCCGAGGGTCTAGTTATAAGCCCCTGTTCCATTTCTGTGGTCAGCAACACAGCTACTGTTCACTTCTGGTTTTTCTCTTTAAAAAAATACATTGCCTTGGACTTCTGAAACTGCTCCTTGTGCTGGTCCACACCCCGAGGTACAAGTCTACTTCGTGGTCCATGCTGCATCTGAATTCAGGTTCTGAGGTATGAACAGCAGAGCTCCCATTTGGCATCTATTCTTGCTCTCCCTGAATAGTGTCAGATCCCAATGGGAAAGACTCCACACAAGTATATACTCCTGGTTTGTGCCTGCCAGTCTCCAAAGACCTCTGTCTCCCTATGCTGGTCTAAATGGAGAAAGGACTCACTGATTTGTCCTTGGGTTTGCAGCACCCGGTCTGATCTGTTTTCCATGCCCTAGTAGCGTTATTGTGCAGGGAAGTCTGGTTGTACTGCTTCTTCCAAGGTCATCCTTGTGGTTACATTTTACCGTCAATAATGAGGATTGCTTATAGGGGTAAAGCATTTTGCTACAGCTATTAAAGCACTTTTAAGACTTAATGTGATCCTCACAACATTTCTGTCACATAGGTGAATGCAAGTATTACCCCCATTTTAGATATGAGAAAGAAGATTCTGATTAAACGTCTCTGGCTAAACAGTGGAAGAACCTGGGTTAGAATCCATTTCTCCTTATTCCTGACACAATGTGTTATTTCCTTTTATCAATCTACCTCTCACTATGTCATCGTCCTTTATTTTTCATTTTTAATCTTCTTATGATTATATTAAATTATAATTTTCACATTAAAAAAGACAATTTCTCTTGGACTGGGAGATTCATATTATTTTATTACGAGATAAGATATTATGAATAATGATCATAAAGTACTTTCAGCATATCAAAGTGGTATCTGGATATTAACATAAATTATTTAATTCCCATAAAGTACTTCCATGTACATATCAAGGCATGCCAGTCACTGGAACCCTGATAAGACCAATGCAAAGTGTCTGCTGCCACTAATTAATTATTGCTATTGCAGTTTTAATTGGACACAGTACTTTTCACTTCCTGTCCTTAATTGTTGTTTAGAGATGCTTTGGGCAATTAAACAGCTATTGCATTTCCTCCCAGGAGGGACTACATTTCAGTGGCAGTGAAAATTTTAGGATCCCTTAAACAAATAGCTTCCTGTTTACTTCCCATCAGGATTTAAGCATAGGTCCCAGTCTATAAAAATCTTGGTGGTCTGTATCCTAGCTACCTAATTGACAATCTCCTTCCATATGCCACTAGCAAATAATTAGAACAAACTAAAACAGCCAGCATTTTTACCTGAACCACCTGCTTCCAACTTAAGACTCCATAGCTTAGCAGACAATCCTGCCTATTTCATAGGTAGAGGAATGAAATACTGAGAGGGTCAAGCGACTTCCATTCTCACATCAGTCCAGGTTTTGCTACCAGGATGAAATGGAGAAATGCAGCCATTCTTCGGATGATTGAGGCCAAACCCTGACTCTTCCCTAAATTACCCATGTAATTCAAATGAAAGTAAAGGTTTTCTTCTTCCTGAGTTGCTTGCCCTGATTCTCTGCTTCAATTTGTCAGGGGACACTTAGCACAGTGCAAGCAGCTGAGGAACCACAAGCCTCCAGCCCTTTGCTTATAGCACTGGGCAACTGACTTCTCATATCCATCCCCATTAGAACCAGTAATTATATATAGAATAAACCATGTTCTATTATTGAGAGTAATTATAACTATTATTACTATTATTGTTGTTGTCACAGTTTAGCTGACTTGAAAAATAAAGTTTATATTTAATTCCAAATTAATAAAAATAGTATGATTGTAAAGATGCATGGGTGAATTTATATCTTAGCCAAGACTCCATTATTCTTTTAAGCATTTTATAATAAACTTCCTCTTACAGTCATTAAGTAAATTACTGTACCTTAAAGAAGTCCATTTTTTTCTTTAGAATTATTCTATTCATTTCAATAAATATTTATTAAGCACCTATTATATGTAAAGTACTCTGGGACAAAAAGAATACCAAAACAACAAAGAAATAGGCCCTGTTCTCATAGAGTTTATATTCTGGGGTGGGGGAGAAAAGCAGAGATAAAAATTTTAGGGAGATAGGTAAATGTAAGTTAATTTGAAGAAAAGGAGAACATTAACAACAGGGAGGGGAGAGACAGAGAGAGAGAGAGAGAGAGAGAGAGAGAGAGAGAGAGAGAGACAGAGAGAGAGAGAGAGAGAGAGAGAGAGAGAGACAGAGAGAGAGAGAGACAGACAGA